>NC_056611.1:21111065-21417315 GCF_018340385.1 Cyprinus carpio
TCTATCTATCCATCCTAGCAACATGCTAATAATGTTAGAAACATGCTAGTCACATGCTAATCATGCTAGAAACATGCTAGTCACTTGCTTATCATGCTAGAAACATGCTAGCGACATGCTAGTCACTTGCTGATCATGCTAGGAACATGCTAGCGACATGCCTGTAAACTTAAAATCTGCTTGCGACATGCTAGTCACTTGGAAATCATGCTAGCGAAATGCTTATCACCTGCTAATCATGCTAGGAACCTGCTAGTCACTGCTAATCATGCTAGGAACTATGCTAGTCACTTGATAATCATGCTAGAAAAGCATGCTAGCGACATGCTAGTCACTTGATAATCATGCTAGAAACATGCTAGCGAAATGCTAGTAACTTAAAAAACATGCTAGCGACATGCTAGTCACTTGGAAAATCATGCTAGCGAAATGCTAATCACCTGCTAATCATGCTAGGAACATGCTAGTCACTAACTAATCATGCTAGGAACATGCTAGTCACTTGCTAATCATGCTAGCGACATGCTAGTCACTTGGAAATCATGCTAGCGAAATGCTAATCACCTGCTAATCATGCTAGGAAACATGCTAGTCACATGCTAATCCATGCTAGAAACATGCTACCGACATCCTAGTCACTTGTTAAAACCATGCTAGAAAACATGCTAGCGACATGCTAGTCACTTGTTAAACATGCTAGAATCATGCTAGCAAAATGCTAATCACCTGCTAATCATGCTAGGAACATGCTAATCATGCTAGGAACATGCTAGTCACTTGCTAGTAACTTGACTAATCATGCTAGTGACATGCTACTCACTTGGTTATCATGCTAGGAAAATGCTAGTAACATGCTTATAATGCTAGAAAACATGCTAGTGACATGCTAGTAACTTGCCATCAAACTTAAAACTTTTTAAACATTTCAAAATTTTTCAAACTCTCTGGTCAGCCCAACAACTGCTTAAAACTTTCAGGCTAGGCTTTCTCAAGCCAACCTAAAGTTTGTCTTTACGAACTTTTTTGTCTAGTTGCTCTTATTATTGCTCTTGTAAGCCTTTATTGTATTTGATGTATACAGTTGTGCTGTTCAATTTTGTAATGCTGGCAGGACGTTTATTTGTTACTGTTTTTACTAGTTTGTTTGCTGTAAGGTGACCTTGGGTTATTATTATTATTATTATTTATTATTATCATGTTGGTCAGATGGCCGCTATATATCTGAAAGGACCATTCTTGACCAGATTTAGCTACAATATGCACAAAATTTAATGCGAGTTATTTGATTAAATTCAAGAGACTGTGAACAGAACTGATTACTTTTAAAACTAAACAATGCTGTTTATTTTTTTTTTATGCTTTTGACAAAGAGGAAACTCAGTTCAATCAGAGACCAAAACTCTCCTGGCAGGATGATGTGGTATTAGCGTCTTCTTCAACATACAGTTCACTCATGTCTACATACATGTAGTTTGAATCCTCTTCAAATATGCAGGGGGACATTGGGTAATGTGAAAGTGACAAAAGTGATGTGACGTGGCCAAGTATGGTAACCCATACTCGGAATTAGTGCTCTGCATTTATCCCATCCTAAGTACACACACACAGCAGTGAACACACACACACACCATGAACACCATGAGCGCTGTACATTCACTCCCCCCACCTACAATCTCTGCCGGTACAAGACTCGAACCTGCAACCTTTGGGTTACGAGTCCGACTTCCCCTGTGTTGAATGTGTTGTGAATGTGTGTTGAATGTTTGACAGAGAAATGGGCACAAAGAAGATATCCTGTGCATTGCTCACTGCACACCGCATCTCCTGGCCACTGGCAGCTACGATGGGGAAATCATTGTATGGAATGTGGTGTCTGGACGCATACAGTGTCGCTTCCAGACCCCTCAGTTTTAAAAGAGCAGCGGTACACATAGTATGCCAATATTTCTGTGAATTTTTAAATTAAATAATAAAAAATCATTACAATTCTGCTGATTTGTAAGGAGCCCCGCACATGACATGCAAGAAAAATAAATAAATTGTGCACACATTTTTTCCTGCTTGCCATGTGCAGGGCTCCGTAGATTCTCAATCAAATCTATTGGATGAAAACTTGGAATACTGTGCACAAGTCATATAGACATAATGGACTTAGATTTTGAAGTGAAATATCCATTTAAAGAAACAGTTCACCCAAAAATTAAAATGTACTCACCCTCAGGCCATCCAAAATGTAGAGTTTGTTTCTTCATTGGAACAGATTTGGAGAAATTTAGCATTGCATCTCTTGCACAATGGGTCCACTGCAGTGAATGGGTGCCGTCAAAATGAGGGTCCAAACAGCTGATAAAAACATCACAATAATTCACAAGTAAGACACACAATTAATGTCAATTAATGTCTTGTAAATTGAAAAGCTGTGTGTTTGCAATAAACAAATTTATCAAGATATTTTTAACCTCAAACCATTGCTTCTAGCTAAAATATGAGCCGAGCCATAATATTGCTTTCTCCAGTTAAAAATAAAATAAAAATAGTCTTGTCTGAATTAGAAGAAAAATACCAAAGACTAGAATATCCAAGACGGGTCACTCGTATAGTTTTGAATGGGAAAAAATGCAACTTATGTGTTGTTTATTATTTAACTGCATACAAAAGGTTGAAACACAAGTGTGCTGAGCCTCATCTTCCTAAAGACACGGGCATTTGTTCCTGAATTGTCCCCTTCTGCTTGGCTTGTATCCTCAGGGTCTCAAGGTAAACTGGTCTTTGTGATGAATAAAATCACAGAAAGAAGAAAATCAGTTAATATATGCAGAGCTTCTGAATCTGATTTCACTAAACATATTTAATCTCTGTCAAAGGTAATGTTAATTTCTGAAGTGTTCTGAATGGCGGGAAGTTCATCACATCTTTTCAGGCTGTAAGTATCAAGTATTTTATCTTTCCTCAAGTTTGATTAAAAATTCAGTGCCAACAGAATGAAGCAAAGGTTCTAATTAAAGCTGTCTTCTTTTCAAGTCTTAACTTCAGCAGCAGATTGCAAAACTGGCTTTAACCCGGGATGACAGCATGCTTTTTACAGCCGATCATGTCGGCTTCATCTACATTTACAATGTCAAGCAATACGCCCTGGGACCCGAACAAAACCCTCCGAAAAGTAAGGCCGCACTCATTTTATCTGCATGATTCAAAGTATGATTTTTAATGTTTATATTGAGCCTTAATTTGGTTTTATTCATTTCTAGAGGTGAACTTCTGGCGTGCGTATATCAGCAGCATCACTAGGTTGGTTTAATAAGTGAAAAAACAAACAAAACACCACAAGATCATAACAGCTATACTATTATTTTCTTTTAATTTTTTGCTTAATATTTGCTATTTAAACAAAAATATACCTCATTAACATAATTTACATAATTTATTCACCTCAAGCTTGAAGATATTTGACAAGGACCAGTTTTTAAAAGCTCAGTTCGTCTTCGGAACACAATTTAAGATATTTTGGATGAAAATCGGGAGGCCTGTGACTGTCCCGTAAACTGCCAAGTAAATAACAGTGTCAAGGTCCATTAAAAGGTATGAAAGTCGTCATCAGAATACTCCATCTGCCATCAGACGTGCAATCTGGGTTATATGAAACGACGGGAACACTTTTTGTAAGTGAAGAAAACAAAAATAATGATTTTATTCAACAATTCCTTTGTCAACAGTCTCCTCTGTGTCTCTCCATATGACCGTATGCTGCGTATGCTCTTCTGTATCATCCAAGCCACAAGGATGCACTGTTTCTACATGTATTTAGCTGTGATTTGAAAGAAAACAGCACATCCTTGTGGCGTGGATGATACAGAAGAGTTTTCTTTGCTTACAAAAAGTGTTCCCGTCGCTTCATATTCTGACGATGACTTTCATACCTTTTATGGACCTTGACACTGTTATTTACTTGGCAGTCCATGGGACAGTCACAGGCCTCCCGGTTTTCATCCATAATATTTTAAATTGTGTTCCGAAGACAAACTGAGCTTTTACGGGTTTGGAACCACATGGGGGCAAGTGATTAATGATAAAATTTTCATTTTGGGGTGGAGTATCCCTTTAATAGGGTATGTCCTCATCAACTGAATGATGTTTGTTTCTGAATTAAATGGTTGTGGCATGTGCATTCTTTAACCAGTGCGTACTATAGGAAATACAGTGTTAACCTAACTTATTCATTGGTGCTGCAATACCGCTGCTTAAAATACAGTATGAAACATATAGCATAACCACAGTGGATTCTAGAATGATTCTTTTGAGTTGGTTCTTTTTTGTGAATCAAAAACAAGCAGCATATCCTTTAGTAGTGTGGTCCGACTCCCAAATTAATTATGCTATTGAACTGGTTCTATTTCAAGTATTGTTCTTCTGTGGAAAAATTATTTGACATCATTCAGTCCCAAGGTGTAAAATTCACACAACTGTGAATTTCGAGTGAGATTTAAGCTGGACCATCGTTAAACTTTTGACAATAAACAATGGACATTCTTCACCCACAAAGGTTTTTAAATTTTGATGTAGCTTCACAAGACATAAGCGGTACGTGCTTATTCACTAAAAACAACCAAGTCATCAAAGTGATTCATTCAAGAATCGAATGACCATCTAAAATACACTGAATTCCACAGGTACATTTGGATAAGAAGAAAGTTGGAGCATCAACACACCATCTTCCTGGAAGCACCCTGCTGTTCCCTACGAGATTCTCATAGATCCCTTAAGTATGCCGTCTCATCCCGTACTGGATATAGAAATCAGTCTGTCAGATGTCTCGGAGAAAACTGAAAACGTAAACTGTGAGGTAAGGTATTTGGATGAAGCTTTGTGTAGTTGTTTTCCCCACTAATGGCTCAGGTGGTGTTACCGAGATGAAAATCTGGCTTCTAAAACACTCCTAATGTGCTCTTAATTGCAGTTGGATGTCCTCATCGAGGAGACTGACCCTCCATCAATCCTCAACGATAAAGATTTTGAAGATGGAACAAACAACTGGTCTCTGTCTGAGCCTGGCAGGAGGTTAGTATATCATTTCATGAAAGCCAAAAAAAAATAAAAACACAGCTGAATGTAAACTACTCCAATCTTTTGGATCACAGGCAACGCCATGTAATACTAAAACATGGCAACAGAATGAGTCTCAAGGACTACAACACTTTGAAGAACTCGGACCTTATAGTTACCCCAGCAACATGTAAAAGACCAGATCTTTCCCTCAGAAATATCGATTCATTCATATCCAACAATACAGAAGTGTAGTCACTTCAAAGTCAATGAAAGATGAGGACTAGAACGAGGGTTAATAAATTACATTATAGTGATATCAAAGGGGTGGATAGTTGTTTTTTCCATTAGCTATGACCTCATGGTTTAAAGACATGCACTTTCAATGTTTATTTTCATTTTCAGAGTTTGTTTAATTTTTTTTTCTGATGATTAAAGTTAGTTAGTTTGCAATTCTGTCATCATTTACTCACCCTCATGCCAATACACGCTTAAATATGGCATTTTTGTCTATACAATAGACATCATTAGGGTCCAAAACAACATTTTGCATGTTTTTTTTTGTGTTCAACAGAAGAAAGTCATAGAGGTTTGGAACAACATGAGGATGAATAACTATCCCTTTAAGAGACTCTTGTGAAAAACGTGGAAAAGAAAGTTTAGAGGAGTTTATTTTATTGTGATTTCAAACTTGCAGCAAAAGTTTTAGGCACGACACAAAGGAACAAACATCAATTCTCTGCATCAACAAATTTCACAAAGACAGCGGGTGTGCGTTTCCACCTGCACAGATATCGCTGTCAGTATGTGCTATAAATAAATTGTGAATTTAACATGACATATCCTATTGAATGCACAGCGAAAATAAAGCGGAACAGTCAAGCGTAAAGCAGCAGCTCTTGTACATCCATTTCTGATATTGCAAGCTTTCATTTTGTTTAGAGGCACAGTTTCAGTATGAACTTTCTTTCAGTAAAACTGTCAATACAGTAGCTGTTATTTTGCTGTTCTCTCCGCATTTTTGTTGTCAGCTATTTAATCTACATCTATTAATTTCTTCATCTTAACCAGCCATTAAAGCAAGCATTTTATTCTATATATTTTTTAATTTTCCTTGTTTTGGTTTTGGAACTGCATTCATATTCAGAATTTATTTGGACAGCTTTGAGACCAGACTGAAACTGTGGAGAAAAACAGTGGAGCTTTAAGGATTTCAAGATGCTACATGAAGGTGAACTAAAAGTGCACAAAAATCGTATTACTCTGAACATAAGAAACAAGTTTTATATGTGCATATTAACATCAAATATAATAAACAAAAAGCTTTATTTATTGGTTTATAAGACTGAATAATGCACCAGCAACCACGTTATATGCAATCCAGCCATACTGCGTTACCAATATAATAAGCCGTTAAATATTGGCATGGCTGTAATTTGCTTCATTTTGAACAAAATCAGTGTGTTCCATAGTCACATTTTCTAGGCTTTTTCTGTTGTGTGGCAGCTCTGGTTGAATGTTTTCATCCATGGGAGAGTCAACTCAATCTCCTCACAAATGTTGTTGAGTGCCTGGAGAATTGTAAAAAAAATATATGTAATGCAATTGCAAACAAATGCAAATATAATTGAATTCATTATAAATGGGGTTTAATAACACTTACTAAATGAATTACTTTAAAAATCCTGTTTTTTTATGTTAAAACATTGTGATGTTAAAACATTTTAATTTTAATATAAATTAAAATCTGTAAACTAAATGGCAATCAATCGATAATTAATTTTACAGATGCTTAAATATATTTAGAACTGTATTTCTAAAGAGAGAAATGCCTCGCAGTAAAAAAAAGATTTTTAAAAGCATTTCAAAGTTGAGTGATGACATAGAAAGACAGCTAACACCACCCCCCTGTGGCTGCTCGGACATAGAAATCAATGCTGATTACACATAAGGTTATTCTTAGATGTGTCTCCCCCGGGGAAATGCTTTTGTGAAGCTTTTAGTCTTTCTTTGCCTGTAATTTCTCCTTGATCTGAGTACTGTGTATGGCAGGTTACTGATCAGGTGTGCATTTATCTTCCACACTTGTGTATCTTCAACACACACTCTGAACTTGTCCATGTCCATGGCGTTGACAGTGTCAGTAACTGTCACATTGAGAGACAAACTTTGGAATATATATTTAAACACACCTATACATACAGTATACTTAAGCACATTACTAAAGTATATCATGGTTTTCAGAGGGATGTGTTACAATTCTATATTATTTTGTCTAAATGAATTAATAAAATACAAAAACTAAAATAAGAAGTTTAAAAAAAAAGGATGTTCATTTTGAGATTTGCTAAAAATTACATTTAACAGATGATTATCTTTTTAAAGATTTAATTAATAAATCAACATTAAACACATATTCCACACATTTACCTACATTTTTAAAAATTCTGTAAAATGTCTATATAGTTTATATTCATTTTAGTTTGAGTTATTTTAGAAAATCAAGTTAAAACATATATATATATATATATATATATATATATATATAAATATATATATATATATATATAACCCTGGTGAACATCAGATCACAGCAAGGTAAAAAATATAAATGTAAAAATAAAGTAAATGAGCATGTACAATTAAATGATAACCATTGTGTGCATACCTAGTTACTGACAATAAATTCTTTACATTTGCTATAGTATTTCTTTAAATACAATACACAACCATTGATAAAAATACATTTCTAGTCAGTTTAGGAACTTAAAAGAAAGTATTGTAGTGCTTCTGATATTACAGTCTCCTTAGGATGAATTGCTGTGTTGTTGCATTCTTCATTTATAAGGCGCTTTGGATAAAAGCTTCTGCTTAATGAATAAATGTGAAAGCAGACACTATTTATAGTCAGTTGTGAGAGACTGATGGCTGAAATCGGACTGTGTAACTGCATGAGATCCATTATAATTTATAAAATAATGCCTCCCTGTGCTGTAAAGTGTCTTGCAGAGCATGATTGTTCCAAATAAGATGTGATATATGATGAAGAAAATGAGAGAGAAAACTTATTCTTACTCCATTCTTATACTCCTCCATAATAGTCATGTAGCTTTGTATTTTGGCTGACAGCTCCTTGAACATTTTAGGTCTCTATATGGACTCCTGGTATCTGTTTTGCACAGGCTTACCCAGTTTCTGTTGAATAAAACAAAGGCTTTAATACATCACTGTTTGTATGCATGAATACATTTGTTTGGTGTGCAGTACACAACAACCAATTAGCGCTCTTCCTAAAGTGCAACAGAGGGGTTTTGAAAGCTACACAAATGACTCTCCTAGCCTTTAAGCGAAAAGCATGGCATCCCAACGCCACAAGCTGTCAAGACAGCACGAGTCAATTAAAAAACAAAACTGCGGCTGCACATCAAACGGAGCAAAATGTTAAACCTATCGCGGTGTACGAGTACGGTTATCTCTGAGAGAACACAAAATCAATTTGTCGTGGCTAGGATCGAATGTGTTTGAGGACAAATGACTCACATGTATTTCTTCCAGCTTGTTAATGTACGTCTGCTCCCTCTTTGTACAGCCAGTTCTCTGTGCCATTTAAAACCTCAAGAGAACGCCTGATGGTCCTGGAGAGAAGAAAAAAGCGTTTGTTTTATGCGTCATTTAGATTTGTTTTCCTTTCAGCTGCAGAGCTCAAATGAACTACTAACTAATTGAAATGAATGAGAGTTTGTTTCATTTATACATGAACTGAAAATGGCCTTCAGAGATTCCGCAATCAGAAACGGGCTTCTGAAACATGAAAACATTAACGAACGCTATGAATAAATCACAGTCAGTTGATAACAGTCCCTGTGAGCTAAATACATCACATGTCACTCTACAGGTAATGCCGTGTCATCGAGCTGGGAAAAGCTGCACAGAAGATACATTACTTGAGCATTTATAAACATCTGATAGGGACCATCCAGCTTGTGTTTGCAGTAATAGACATTCTCCTCAACTGCATTTTTAGTATTGTTATGCTCTTTCTCCTGGCAGTCTTGCTATATCATTTTGCTCTGTCAGGAAAGAAGAAGAGGAATTTAAGTGAGTGCCAGATGGTGAGAATGACTGATGGCTTTTTGAATAGCTTTGATATTCAAAAATCTACCAGAATGTCTTTATTCATGTTTATGGCTTCATGTACTGTCAAGATACCAAAATCACACTTCTAAGGCTAGCTAAATATCTATCACAGCTTTTGAATCATCATTTCAGATTTACTGAAACAATCTCATGCTAAAAGACAGCTATGATTCTTTCGTTTTCATCACTTAAACAACAGATATTTATACTAAAAGTCTGAGTCTACTAGTAAAAGTGCTTTTGTTTAGATTTTTTCTAATTTAATGCAGCTTAATGAAGTTTGACAGAAAAGTTAAATTGATAGGAATTGCAAAATGGCTTAGTATTTTAGGTTTTTAGTTTTAGATTTTTAATTTAAATTTGAGCTTTTCTGTTTAGATTTTAGTATTTTTAATGTTCACATGATCTGTACTAACGTTCCAAAATTTCAAGTATTTTAAATAAGAAATGTTTACTCTTATTACATTAATCAAAAGTGTTTATTTTAAATAAACACTGTTCTTCAAACTTTCTGTTTATCAAAGAATCCTGAAATGTTGAAATTGTTTTAAAAAAGCATCAAATTAGCATATTAAAATTATTTCTGAAGAATCACATGACACTTAAGACTGGAGTAATGACTTGAAAAATAAGCTGAAAATTCAGCGTTGCCATCTCAGGAATAAATATATTTAAATTAAAAACTAACAATGTTTTTACATAAATTAGATACACATCAACATGCCTATTTGATATGCACATATACAGCAAAATGTATTGAGAAAACAGTAAGACATGTACTGTAGCGCACTTATACTCAGTTCATCTGTTTGATTCTGCTCTTTGTCCATGGGGGGACACTGTGCTTTTGGCAGGTTTTCTTTGTCTACCGAGAGCTGAATATTTGCCTCCTGTATCTTGTCCTAGAAATGACAGTTCCAGGGAGCAGATAGTTACGTTTCTACACAATTATGTTACTGCATCACAAAAATGAGCCAACTGCGCCCTGTCACCCTCATAAAAACCCCAATAATCAACGTTAGTGATCACATAAAGCATAACTATGAGAAATACATATGTTAGCCAAGCTATAGTATTATAAACTAATAATTTTATTTATTTATTTATTTTTTTTATCCCCACACCCATTTCATCACTAAAAGCGTGAATATAGCTGTTCAGTAATGATGTCAATTTGTAGTGCGCCTTGGAAAGCTAATTCAGCTGGGTTCCCTCTGGAATTTCGAATGGGTTTTTAGAATAGTGGTTTTCGATTTTTAGGTAAATTGATCTACGTGGCTGCATTAGCTGAAGAAACTTTCCTGGTTAACATCAGATTTTGCAAACTCATGCCTTGAATGTGTTTGAAGCTGTAGTGTGTGAGTTATAGTCCTTATATAGCAGTCCTTTTTTAAAAAATACATCTATTTATACATATATGTTTGAGATATGAATATGTGTAAAACTAAGCTCTATTGACTGTTTTTCATAATTTACTTGTACAGCAAAAAAGGAATAGTATACTGAATAACATCTGAGAAAGAAAAGAACTATAACAAAAGTATTTCCTAAAATGTTTGAAACTGTTGTGTTATAGTTATAGTCCTTATATAGCAGTCTTTCTACTAAAAAATGTTCGTGGTATTAATGTCTATAAAGCTAAGCTGTATCACCCTCTATGTCAACATCGTCAAAACCATAATGCCTGCAACTCTCATTTATTTCTGTGGTTTCAGATTAATTTGAGCTGACCCTCAGAACCAGGAAAGTCAGGAAAGGGCAGTGGCGTCACATCCGAATAAAAGGATTCCACAACAAAAGGCTTGCTCCTGTAAAATGTGATCATTTTGGCTGATGGAAAGGAATGATTCCTGCCAAATATCTCATAACAGCTGGAAGGAATGGACAAGTAAGAGGTGCATTAGTATGGGAGATCCAGAGTACAGCCTTTGCACGTAGATAGTGTATAGTGTTAAACCAAATCAAATGAAAACAGTAGCACGTTTCCCTGTGCTTGGTTCTGATATAAAGTACAGTAGCGAGCTGAGCTTCCGATATGCATTCATTTGCTTTACTGGTCCAGGACAGAAAATCAGGGAATGGGATAGCATCTGTGATGGTAAAGCATCACACTCTGAATGCAGGAGAGAGCATGGCACACTATGGAAAAACATTATTTTTCATGCAATCAATGTTTTATTTTTGTACAGATTCACAGTTTTCACATTCTGCAAAATATAGTGTGCAACATGCCTCAAAACACACTACCATTCAAAAGTTTGGGGCCAGTAAGATTTTTTTACAATTATTTTTCTTCAGCAAGAACTTTAAATTGATCAAGTAACAGAAAATTCATTGAGAATTGACAAAATATTTTTTTTCAAATAAATGTCGTTTTGAATTTCTGTTCAGTAAATCCTGAAAAAACAAAAAGAATAAAAAATACAAACTGTTTTCAAAATAGCAAATAGGTGTATTAAATTGTAATATTTTACAATATTGCTGTTTTTTTCTGTTTTTGATCAAATAAAGCCTTGGTGAGAATAATCTTAGTGATTTTTTTTTATTTAAAAATATATGACGTGTAGACATATTTAAGTATTTAGGCATGTTAAAAAACATAAGCAGGAAACTTTTAAATTTCATTATTATAACCACAAACCATTAGAATACAAGCTTGTGTGGATGTGCATTACTTACACTAAGTGGAAAAGGCAGCTCCCAATATAATATGAATATTATGCAGTTTATCAATATTCGATTATTTATAAAATAATAGCAGCTTAAGGAATGTACTATCAAAGTAGGGATGCACTGAAATGAAGAATTATACCAATAAGACGATACATATTTTCATGTCTGGTAACCGATAAATAGCAGATATTAAAATTCTAAGTTATTTTATTTAAATAAAATAAAAATTAGTTTAAAATTCTACAAATTAATTTAAGCATCAAAACATCACAAAGTATGAAAAAAAATTATTTGTGAAATTTGCTAGTTTACATGTAAAAATTAATTCTGATAAGCTGATTTATACAGTATGTGCATAGTATTGTTTAACCGAAAAAAAGTTGATATTAAAATTCTATATTTTTTTTAAATAAATTATGAATATAACTAAATAAAACATCAAAAATGAAAAATCAATTGTTTAAAATGCTTCACGTGTGCAGTACATGTGCAATATGAAAAATATGTTCATTTTAAAGTTTGCCAAATATTACATTTAAGAGTGTTAAATTGTTAAGTGTTTATACAATAAAAGTTAAATAAGCAAAGGAAATTAAAATGTAAAATTACGGGAAATGTACATGCACAATTAGTATACATTTACACAAAGACTGTAATTAAAAACATAATTTTTTTTTTTTTTGTCAAAACGATTCCCGTTCACACACATCTGCAAAAAAAACTAAAAAAAGCATTATTATGTATGCCAAGACAGTAGTTGTCGATGTCATTTTGTAAAGAAAGACTACGTGTTTTCAAAGATTTGCATTTTCAGGCCCCCAAAATGGTGTTGTTGTATAAATGAATGGCCAAAATGCTTAAAAAGTTTTTCCATTTTTAGTTGCAAACAGTGTTGTGTAAAATTCTTTTAAATACTAAACAATAATATATATATTTTTTTTACAATACTCCTCTTGTATCTGCCAATAACTGATAAGGTACAGATATATTGTGCATTAACAATTTATAGCTCTAAATAACATTACAGTCACATACCTGTTCTTTTTCCCAGATATGTCTTTATCGTCCATAAAGCACTCAATGTTGAGGAGTATGTCTGTGGAGTTGCTGCTCATCAGTTTTTTGAGTTTCTCACATTCTTGTGTCAGTCGCAAATTCACAACATAGTTCAAACCTTGGACTTCACATCCATCTTGTACCTAGACTTAAATTCAGCACAGAAGTATTCCACCAGCCTCTGATCAAAGTCTTTCCCTCCCAAATAAGGATCAAAGGCAGTTGACAGCACCTGCAAAATACAGAGCATTCACTGACGTGCGTGAAAATGCAAAGTTGGGGATCTACATGAGTGTCTGACTTTGATTGAGACTCACCTTAAATGTGCCTTTGTTGAAAGCACAAACAGACCCCTGGAGAGCTGAGTGGCCCACGTCCACAACTGCCACAATATTTGGATTCTCATCACAGCCTGGAAGATCTTCCTTGTATATGCCATAGTTTAACGCCACTGGAATGATAAATGACACTGTCAACATTGCTTCGAAAGTGGCAAAGGCACTGTTGTTGTGAGTTTCATTAATTCAAAAGATACCTGCAGTGCTGTCATTCATTAGCTTCAGGCAGTTCAAGCAGGCAATCTTGGCAGCATCCAGCACAGACCTCCTTTCTGAATCAGTGAAGACTGAGGGGATCTATACAAGACAATTTCATTTGTATGGCCAAAGAAATGACACAAACAAACAAACCATCGGATGGTGGCTTGCACATTTGTGGTTTATGTCCAAATTAAAAAACGTTACTGCTGTATGAAAATAAAGCAAGGCCTTTTCTCTAAAATATCATGATGACAAGAATAAAAATGGCTGTAATACATTATTAGCACTATAAATAATTTTAGGAGAATTTCTAATTAACTGAAAGCCTCTATTTCTGGTACATGCCCCTGGTATCCATTAAATATCATGAAAATAAATTATTTCTTGCAATATTCACAGCTTCAGTGCAAAGACGTACAGAGATGACGCACTCCACCACTTTCTTCTGCAGATTAGCTTCTGCAATGTCTTTCAGTTTGGTTAACAACATAGCCATGACCTGCTCGATGCGGAAATGGTGCTCCTGGTCAAGGTACATGACCTAATCAAGACAATGCAAGTCACAATCTTATTCTTTAATCAAAATATAACATGACAGTTCACCCCCAAAAATCTGAAAGCATATTCACTGTCGGGCCATCCAATATGTAGACAAGTTTGTCTCTTCATCAGAACAGATATGGAGAAATTGACATCATTCCCCTCCAATAGATCCTCTACAGGAAATGGCTGCCGTCAGAACGAGAGTCCAAACAGCTAAAAACATCACATTAATCCACACGACTTCAGTCCATCAATATATGTCTTGTGAAGTAAAAATCTTTGTTTGGAAGAAACAAATCCACCATTAAGGTGTTTTAACTTTAAACCTTCATTTCTGGTCAAAATACAAGCCCATAATTCATTTAATAATGATTCCTCCAATGAAAAAGTTCATCTCTTGTCCTCTCACAACAAAATCCACCATTTCAAATTGTTTTCTTGATCTGTGCATATTTATGTCCTGATTCAGAGGAGTCAACATTTCCCTGGAGAAAGCATAATTATGGATAAAGGACTCATATTTTACCTTGATGCAATAGTTTGATGTTTAAAAAACATCTTAATGATGGATTTATTACAAACACTACTTTTACAAGACATTAACTGAAGAACTGGACTGGTGTCAATTACTAGTGGATTATTGTGATGATTTTATTAGCTGTTTGGACTCTCAATCTGACGGCACCAATACAAAAAAAAACAAAAAAAGTTCAGGGGTTTTAAACTTTTGAAGGATTCAAATAACAGTTTAAACAAACCCATCTGCTTCTTAAATGATCCTTTATGGGACTAATGAACACAGTGTTTACCTGGATTCCAACCTTCCCATCATTTAGTGAGACGAGGTCATATGTTAAACTAGCCTCCTCTGCTTGCACAGAATGATCCTGAAACAATCTATCATGCAGTTTCTTAAAATGAAAGACTGTGCGCCAGTATTGGATATCATCTAGAACAAGTAAAAAATATGAATGGTAATAAAGCACACTGTTGCTTCATTCATGAAGGATTCAAATAACAGTTTTAAGCTCACACATAAATCATCATTCATTTTTGCAGCATTACCAAAACAAACAAAAAAAGTTCAGGGGTTTTAAACTTTTGAAGGATTCAAATAACAGTTTTAAGCTCACATGTACATCATGTTTCAGATGTTCTGGAATGTCAATGGCATTGAGAAGTGTATGAAATGAGGAAACAAGCAACTTATCAACTAGACTTGTACTTGACTTTCAGTTTAGGTGGATATTCACATATGGAGCGTCAATATTCATCTGATACACTGAAGATACATGAAATGAAAGCTTTATCTCTTTATACAATTAGCAAGCACAGCATCCACTTACGGCGTGCATCTGTCTGTAAATTCATTGGACACGGTTTTGATTCCTTCGCTTTTGAACACAGCAATTCTGAAACACCATATCAAAGCCCGCGACAGCCATCCTGGACTCCGGTCCGAACGGCGAGCGATGTGTTCAGGTCAGATAAACAAATAAACAAACCCGCTAGTACTTGTCAGTCCGGTCACTGTCGGTAATCGAGAGCGCGCGCACACAATTTTAGTCCTCGCGACCCATTTATATCGTTTTTCAGCAAACTACCCAGAAACTTCCCAGCGCAGCAGAGGCGGCCCTGCTCGGTCCAGCACGCGCGGTGCGATTGCGCTCTCAGTCAGTTCCAGAGCTTTCGGCGCAGCCTGCAGAGCTCTGAGCGTCGGATGAGTTGCTGTGGTAACCGCACGAGGTTATGGGATAAATAACACAAATACATCTCCTGTCGTTATTTTAATGGCGTCGAGGGGTTTATTATTAGGTCGACGAGACAGATGTTTACTTTTTAAAGTTCTAGATATTGCAAATAATGATTTCTAGTTATTTTAATTGCGTCGAGAAGTGGTTCGGTCGGACAAATGCTTACTTAAAAAAAAATAATTCTACACATTTGTTGTTAAATCGATTAGTTTGATATTTCATCGCCAGTTCGCACAAATAACGATTGAATCGTTACTTTTGCAAGAAGGATGCTATTGTGGTTTGGAGGGACAAATGTTTACTTTTTAATCTAGCTACATTATAACATTGTTTTTAAATAGACTAGTTGAATATTTCATGTCTGTTCGCATATTTCACGCGAGGAAAAGACTTTATAAATGTTATGGGGTAGTCGTGGTAGTTGTTTTAAAACTTAATAGAAAGATCGCTATATCATCCAGTGGGCCTATATTTCAGTAAAATTGAAAGCTCATTGCGTTTTATGTAAGCTATTGGGTTTTTGATCGAAAGTGGGATGCAGGTTAACATTTTAAAGATTTTAAGTTAGGCTTCATAACTTTAGACAAAGTATAAAGTGATTGTTTACGCGTCATGTCAACTTTTACCATATTCTATTGAAAGTGAATGAAGCTGTTACGCAGTTCGGTCGGACTAAATTATCATATGTTTGTGAACTATCCCTTTAACAAACATTTTAATCGCGCTTGTTATTTAAAGCCAAGCACTGCCCCTTTTGTAGTAGTTCGGGTGCGGTCACTAGAGGGCGCAGCTGAGACGCGCTTTCAACAGGAAATGTCTTCGCAAAACAAAGCTGGGTAATGATCAGCACGCACAGTAGTAACTGTTGGATACAGGATCAGTGCAAACACCCTGCTACAGCACATTTACAGCGAGCTGGCAGCGTGCGATACCCGTGCATCTTCCTACTATGCTTTCCATAAACTCTGAAAACGGATACAGTGTTGCCAGATGTTTCTTGCTTTTGTCGCTTAGTAAGTATGTTTCTACTCATCTACCAAAAGGAAGTTTTGTAGCTCTCGAGTCTTAGGTTAATTTCTGTTGCCGTTTGTTTTTTTGAGAATGGCATCAGTCCACAAATGACACTTTCTTGTAACAGCTTTCCTGCACTTTTAAATTTATGTTTACAACTTAATTTGACGGTTGTATGAATTAAATACCTAAATATGTGGAGAATGCATGCTTTTTCAAACTTAGTTGCCTAGTATATTGAATGAATGGTTGAGCTGCCTACCTAGGTAACATTTTGGACATCATAGGTATGATTAGTTGATTCAAAACCTAGTGAGCTGCCTGTCTAGACAGCATTTTGTGCATTGAAGGTTTGATTGATTGTGTCTCGGAACCCTACTGAGCTGCCTAGCTTGACAACATTTTTGAGCATCATATGTGATTTACTGTGAATAAACTGCCACAGCCGGAGTATCTGGTCTTCACTGTAAATAATTAATTGAACAGACTGATGTGCAAGAGTCTGAAGCACAACAGTTTGGAGTAGAAGTGAGGAAATCTGAAGTGCTGTTGGAAGAAAATGTAACTGAAACCTTCCCCTTTCTCCACCCTTGCCAGGCAAATAAGTAGCGTTACATTTTATACAGAGCACCAGTGCAGATAGAACTGCTTTAATGTATTGATCAATGCCTATAAAGATAGTTTAATATAGACATTTGTGGATATTAAGGTCATAAATCAAACAACCACCCGACTGCATGAATTGTTTTTTTGCAGTTGATGTAAGATTGTCTGTGTGCCTACATGCCAGTCACATAAATGCAATTCAAGTTGTTGGACTGAGCACCTCATCCATTTCTACAGTAAAAAGCCTGAGGATCCCACTAACCTAATGTGTCTAACTAACACCTGAACCACAGGCAAATTGTGCTCTGTGTCTGATAAGAAATATTATCAGTGCCCCTTATTTTGTCTCAGTTTCGCCACTTATCAAAGTGCCTCGATTTGTTTAGAATTGCAGGGAAAAGAGAGTCTCTTCATTAATCATTAGGCTATGTATGCTGAAGCATCGCAGACAGAACTGTTCACAAAATATTTTGTGTGCACAGAAGATACATCTTGCTGTTCAAGAAAGAGACTTGTGGTTGCTGATATCTTAAGGTACTGACCTAGTTTTAGTAGTACTAGCACCTGCAGAGTTCAACAGTAAGGGCCCGCTGGTCTGGAGCGCATGAGGGAGTTTCAGGTCAAAACCGTCACCTGCTCTATTGGGCCAGTTTTGGATTATCTTTACATCTTACATTTGTCAGTCTTCGCTATTTGTTAATGTGTGATGCATTGCACGTTGCTTTTGTGAATTTGTCTAGCTGACTGACATGAAGTTTGGTTAAAGTTGCAAGAATTATGATAGTTTTTTTTTTTTATTTATTTTTTTTTATTAAGCATCATTAAGAATCAGTTGAAAATTACAAACACTTTAGGTATTTTTTATTTTTGCTTAACATGCCATTGCTTTCCAGCAAAAGTGTGTTTATGAATATAGTCACAATGACATGAAGCTAATCATAGCTTATTCCTAAGAAAAAAAAAAGATAAAAAATTAGAATAATAAATACATGTTTACATAATAAAAGAAATTATTAAACACTACGACTCCCCCAACCTGGACTAAGTTACAGATGTTCTCTCACTCAAACATCTCTCAAAATAAAGTGCTCTGTGACTAGAAAGAGGTAGAAATAACAGTTAACTGAAACTGAGTTGCTGTATATAAAAACAGATGTCATTTCCCACTATATTTATAGATGCAAATTTTTCCCCTAACCTTATTAAATGTGTCATCTTTCACATAAAATTCTTACTTTATTTAAATTAATTCAGTTAGAATAATAAGAAACTGTAGAGTTGTTACCGCTGAAATGAAATCAGTATCAACAAACAGAAGCTGCTTCTGATGTGGCATTAAATGTATTTACACAGACTGTTTGATGAAGCTGAGGTCAGGTGCCATAAATGCATTTATGCCACAAAAATTCAAATGCATATATTTATATGTATATGTATATATATGTATATATATATATATATATATATGTGTGTGTGTGTGTGTGTGTGTGTGTGTGTGTTTTAATGTTTATTAAAGATTAATGGTTTAAATATTTTTAAACACACAAATATGAAATTTTGGGGAAAAATGCAATGATTTTAAATATGAAATCAAACCACCAGTAGGTGGCGGCAAATAACTCTTTAAATGAGTGAGTCATTCAGTCATTTATTCAACCGATTTGTTCAAAGGGCTGATAAATTCAGAAACGAGGCAAGTTACTGTCTTTATATTCAGTGGGCCACTGAATATATTGACTCGATTCATTCAAAAACGTGGATTCATTCAGTAACGAAACACCGCTGTGTTACTCGGAGACACACAACAATTCTGCTATGTCTTTGATTGGAACTATTTTTGTCAGCAAAATTGAGCAAAACCAGTCAATATTGTGTCTTAAATGTAAGGCACTTAATTTTAACTTCTTGTTTATTGAACTACTGTTGTATAAAATGAGTGTCACATTGCAATTGTGTTATAACATTTATAAATATGAAATAAAATAATTAAAATAATATTATTTTTTGCAAATTAAAATTTATTTTTTTGTGATAAAAATAAAACATTTAATGAAAATTTATCTTGCTAAGATTCCTATGGAAAGAAAAAAATACAAGAAAAAGTATTTTATGAATATAGAATAAAAATGTAAATAATTGATTATTGCAAATTAATACCTAATAATTCTTTGTGAAAAAATGTAACATTTTATGAAAAGTCATCCTGCTATTGTACTGGAAAGAAAAAAAAACATAAGAATTAAAAATAATAATAATAAAAAATTTAAATAAATAAAATTCAGTGTAGATTAAAACTAGTGAAAACATTTTGTGATGAAAATCTAACATTAACAAAAAATAAATTGGTAAGATTTATATGAAAAGATGAAAAATATACAATAAAAAAATAATAATAAAAAAATGCATCGAGTAGTTTTTTCTGCCAAATGAAAACATGGCAAGTGCTTATTGCCCAACCAGTCCCAACTGGGACAGTAGAAAAAAAATTCTCTTGAGCCCTGATCTGACTTAAAATATGCTATACCTGTACTATTTTCATAGTTTTTCTCTGTAAGGAATTTCTTGTTTTAAGGTCTTATGAAGATGTATACGTCATGGTATCAATGCTGTCCTGTTGTATTATTTATGATGTGCAGAACAAAACTTTAAGAGAGATAACCTATCTTTTGTGTGTACCTGCAGGCAGAAGGAATGATCAGTCAAAGGCCACTGCGGTTTTGCTGTGAGGCAGAGCTAAAAACAAAGCCATTTAAAATGTGCATCAAAGATGTTTTGATGAGATATACTGCGAAAAGTAAAATAACCAGCAGGTGTTTTGTTAAGTCTTTTCCCCACAGATGTTGTTCTGTTCCCATAGAAGTTATTCCGTCGCTTGAGTCAGGAGACAGTTTAAGCTAGCAGTTTTAAAAGATAAAAGTGCTGTTTACACCTGACAGTTAAAAAGATAAACACACCAGTACTCACTTTCTGGAAAAGTGACTGTCAAATACATATCTAAAGTTATGCAGGGAGTGCAGGAATCCATGGATGGCATGAAATCACCTTGGCGGTGTGAAATTGTGAATACTTGCGCTCTGTTCTGCTTATCAGTGAGAGGCAGTCTTAGGATTTGGCTTGGGATTGAAAGCCATGGGAGATGGAGACAAACTAGGCATTTATGATGAGCAAAGAAATGCCAATGCATGCTCGTTTTTCTCCCAGCTTACTAACCTGCTGTAATAGGACAGCATATCTACTTTAATACTTAAGATAGAGTTTTATGATTTTATATTTATTTATTTCTCTAATTGGAGACACAGTTGAGCAAAAATCTGAATTTAGCCCTCATGTTTTGTTTGGGGTTTGAGAGAGAACCAATGGTCATTTTAATAGCTTTAAGAATACTGTATATGTAACAAGTTAATATTTCATGACTTTTCAAAGTCATATGATAAAATATTAAGTTATGTCTTTAATTCAGGCTAATTATGCAAGATATTATTCCTTCATGGTCCATAAAATAAAAGTTAATTTATTAAATGTACAATATAATTAATATAATAAAAATATAGATAACAGCATATTTAAACATTGATTATTAATATACTTAAACAGAATATATTATTTAAAATGACACTTACGTCACACAAGGTTCTTTGAATTTCATTCCATTTAATTTTACTTTCTTAAATTCGAATTACAATTCTGCATGCTGTCTTCCACCTTTGTATATTTAAGTTAAATTTAGGAGTTTAAATGGAATTTAAAGTCACAATGTACCGGAAGTTGTCAAAGATCTTTTCTTCTTATGATCTAAATTAGAGTATTTAGCAGAATGGAGCTCAGTTTTGCAGTGCGTACCGATTAAAAACGATCACTCTTATTAGGTATTCAGCTTAACAAACCAGAGCACAAAACGAAAAGTGATGAAATCATTTTACATCATCTTACCTGAGCATGCATATTTTCATAACAACATGGCTGTCTAAAATGAAGACATTGATCAATATGATTGATATTCAAAATGGTAAGCAAGCAATGCTTTGTTTACTATTTGTATATCTGCAGTTTCGGTTTCTCATGACAAATACAGACTATTGCCATCTGCTTATATGGACAGTTATTTCCTGTGATGCAGATGCAAATGTACATTCTAGTTGGTCATTGGCTGTAGTCTTAGTGTAGTCCATAGATATGTATACATTCAGCCTCTCCAGACACCTCAGCGTGTCGTCACTCAGCGATGACTCAATTGATGTGAATTCTAGTTTTCCAAGATGCCACAAGTTGCTGTGAAGTGCTCATAGATTGACTTTGACCATTCCAATATAGCGGATGGCTTGTGTACAGTGGCCTGTAGAAACAGCCGCTAATGATGCATCTGTGTATATATCTGTTGTGTTCAAGATTAAAAAATTTTAGCCCAGATGCACAATATGTGAGATGACAACACCGTCATCTTCGTTGCAGCTAGTTCTTTGTTGGAGTGGATTGGTGTGTCACACTGCCTTTAATTCTCTCCATCAGTTGTTGGTTGGATAGATATGGATGAAATGATTGGAGTCTAACATGTGTCACTAGAGAGAAGTCTAGTGTTCATTTTGATTAAAAAGTGAAACGTGTGGATGAAACAATCACAATAAAATCCATAACATGCAATTACAAAATTTAGACTTGAAACAGCATTCAGTTCAGTTCAATTCTGAAGGGTGCACAGCCTAAGCAGAGACATCGTCACACTGCGTGATACCTCTTTTAATAATGAAATTCTAGTCGGCTCACAACCTGTTGTCATAGAACTGCACTTTCATTCTGTTTCGATCTTTTGAGCGATCAATATTTGTCTATTTAGACGACAGAAGCCCCGTCATAAACGTTTAATAACAAGCACTTGATGTGATTATATCAGGCCTGTCGATCTGAACTAAGTCCTTCTTGACAGCTACTTCTCTAAAGTTTTCCTATTTTCTTATACTGACAGGTCATCAGAAAAACCTTTTCTCCATGTTAGCCACCCGCTTCCAAAGTGAGATTGTGAAGTGATGTGAAAGATGAGCAGAGGTTCTTTTATTCAAGAGATATGTCATGCTTCCTTCAGGTCATATTAGCTTCATAGAGCCATGAAATTTTGTGTGTTTTAAAAGCATCCACTCATCCACTTTGTATGAAATGTCAAGAGAGAAGTTCAGGCTTAATATCAGCCATAATTTAAAAGGGATCTGTGATTGACTTATGTTTTAGATTGGATTTTATGTAGTGCCCCTGCTGTTTGTGGTCCTAATCATCATCGCAGCAGGGTCTAGTACTCAGCAAGAGGGAATTAATACACGCCGACTGAATGCAGAAGCAGCAAACAGTCTATAGCATTCAATGTTATCATTTAATGTCAGGAACACCATTCAAGTGGCAGCGGTTTGCAAGTCTCTCCTAACTAATGCATGTCATTAAAATAATTCTCTAAGGACAGCATTGAGGGCTCCTCTGAGTGCCCATTTGATAAATATCAGTACATCTTTGTGATTTATGGAAGGAGTAATGACTAATAACTCGCTTTGTTTGCTTTACACTTGTGTATTACTGACTCTCTTTATGCATTCCCTCTTTTGATTAACAGTTGTAGGTTCATTATCAAGTTGCGGAGTGTATGGAGTACAGCAAATTACTTCTTGTACATTCTGAATGTGTAATTAATTAAAATAATATTATTAATATCATCACGTAATTTGCACAGCTCGCTACTGAGGCAACGAGCATGTTGCGCCGGAAATGTTGTGAAGACCTGGCAACGAAAAGACCTTCAGGCAGAAAATGGCACGCATGCATGAACAATAAATTTGGCTTCCGGAAGCAAACCAAAGTGACTGCTCTCATTGTGGCTCTGAGACTTTGGAATCCCATTTCCTCCACAGAGAAAAGCCAATACTGAGGACAATAGTTAAATAAGTGCCAGTTACAGTTCTGATTCAGGCAAACTGTGACTGATTGGGAAATTGGAAATGTCTGGAGGTGTGGTTGAGGAAGCGAGGCATATGAATGCATTTCTTGATGAAGTTCAAACATCTCCCTGTCTGCCTTCCACAGCTTAGTAATGCACATTCCTATACTTTCAAAGTACATTTTGAGTGTGAGGGTGAACTTTCTTCTTGACTGTTGAGGACGTATGTTACGTAGGTATGCAAGTAGTGTGAATACATTCCTGAACATATTGCGTCTGAAATGTTGGCATTGTCTGTTCTTTGATCAGTAGCATACTAGGGATTGATGGTACCATCATTATCATCCGGTTATAAAATTAGTGAATTAAAATGCATTCTAACAGTCAGTATTGAATGGTGCATTGTACAGTTGCTTTTTATTTTTACATTTAGATTACCTCTCTAAAAATTTAAAATCACTTATCAAATTTAATAATATTGTTAAATGTAGTCTTTAGCAAATCCCAAAATATGAAAATCAGTTTTTCATACTGTACATTTATAATTAATTCAAAACATTACATTTATAACACTTCTTAATAAATTCTTAATTTAAGTTTAGAATTTTAAAATCTGTCATTTATCGTTAATGATTTTTAATATTATTATTATTTATTACTACTGCTATTACTACAACTATGTATTTATCCATTTATAAATAAATAATAAAAAAGTAATAAAGAATATAAAGAAATAAAAATAATAAAAAAGAAATTGAATTTGATTTATTATTAATTTATAATTATTTATTTTTTGTTAATTTATCAGTAATCCATTTCTATCACTGTAAAAAAAAACTGTACAATTTGTGGTAAAAAAAAACTAGCAGCCGTGGTTGCCATAATTTTGCCGTTTAGCCCTATTAAATACCCACTAGACGTCTCTGTTAAAGTTTTTAAAGCATTTTTATGTGCGTTTTCATAGTCAGATAAATTCCGCTTTCAGAACGGTCATGTCTGTAACGGAGAGATGTCACGTCTGTAACAAAAAAAAAAATATATATTTTATGCTTTGTAAATAGCCAACCCTTCTCCGTTCGGCAGATATTGCATCTGGTTTGTGCATTGTAAATCACAGAAAGTCTGCAAAATATGTTGTCTCCCAGAAACTCGTCTTGTGTCTTTTTTTGTCACGTCTGTAACGGATGTGTTTTTCCCTCATTTAAAATAGAAAACAGGTTTATAGACTGATCCTTTTCTGATGTCTGGACTCTATTTTAGGGGGCTTAGAAACATATAAAGAGATGGTTCAATATATTAGTAATAAATATAATTTCTGAGAATTTATATTTCATGTTTTGACTGCAAATGTCACATCCGTAACGGTTGAATTGCCCAGAAGGTGCACAGTATCATTTACACAAATGCTAAACACCATCATGGTAACACACATGAAACTGAAATAATGCAATAAACATTCATTTACCAACATTAGATGTAACATTTACAACCCTAATCTAAAGTGACAAGAAAACCTAAGAAGAAACAGTTATTTCAACGAAAAAACATCAAATATCAAATGTAACGCAGGCAATTCTGGGAATGTCAATTTGTGGTTATTCACTGTAAATTATATGTTCTTTTCACTTCCAAAAACTGTAGGTTACTATCGTAAAATTTACATGTAATGTCCAGTATAGTTTTTCACCGTATATAGTAGGGGAACTTACCGTTAACCAATGAATAGGTTTTTACTGTAGTTTTTTTACAGTACGTATCAACTTCAATTTGATTTTTTAGCATTATCTTCAGAATCTCAATGGATGCAGCAAGTAGTTTGGTTATTGTTTGCTTTATATGATGAATACTGAGCATTTAGGCATCCTGCTGATTTGACGTTCTACTTTTTACATACTGTGTAGCAGGGAAGTATCTGTATTTTTTCCCCATGAACTGTGCATCCATTTGTCCTAACAAACTTTGAAAACCCTTTGATTACCCAACTACAGCTTTCAAAGCTTCTAATTTCCCTCATTTTTCTTTGTTGTTCTACTTTATCTGAAAGACCATCTGTTTTTTTTTGCATTTGTCTGGGAGACATCTGAAAATATTGTGCGCAGATGATTTTCTCACAGTATTTTATCAAGAATATAGCCAGCGGTTGTCAAAAGCAAGGAGGTCGCTATATAGTGATGCAGTCTCGGCGGCCATGTGTAAGTAGCACTCAGACAGGCTGGTAAATGGCCCTCGTGTGTGTCTATCTCACCCTAACATCCTCAGGGGACCGACATGAAAAGATTGAAAGTTTGCGACAGATGTCAGAGAACGAGGAGTGAACTTGGATGCATTCCTGAAGGAAGCCGAGGTTTTCAAGCCAAATGTTGCATATTTAATCCACCCTGACAGACTCTTTGAGTCCATGTGAGAATGTAGCCTGTCTTGCTCCTGAAAGAAGCATTTTTTCTTCATTGAAACCTATTTTCTCACTCTATAGTTTCTCTTATTTATGTGGAATTATTTATTTAGAACTCAAAATGGATCTATGCTTAATGTTTCTTTTTCTCTTTTAGATGTTGGCTGAATGAAACCAAATGCTGGTGAATGCGCTCAGCTTTTTATATAAAACATATTTCTGGCGTTTTACAATGGTTTTAATGGCACGCTAGGGGAGATGTAGTATTATGAGTCTCCTGTATTGCTTTATCTTCGCGATCCTGTCGGAGCACAAACACAGAATATTAGATTTGAGGTGAAATTGTGATCTAGATCTTGCCACTGTGAGAGCAGAGCACATTTAGAGAAGCTATCCTGATGATAGTTAATAGCGGTGTGCATTCGTCAGCTGTAAACAACCCGATGCTTGGGTAGAATTGTTGGGGGAATTATCTGACAGCAACAGCAGACCTATATATTGTCTCTGGCCTCGACTCATCCTGCCCACTGATATGCTGAAAATGCCATGGCCCTTTATGATTCAGCCACAGTAGAAAAAGAGCAGCAATGATGTTCAGGGCAGAGCAAATCCATCCAACCATGGGTTATTTATTATTAATGGCTTACATTTTGTCTAAGAAGGAGAGAAAGTGACTGCTTAAAGGGTTCTGGGAGATCATTTTAAATTTTATTTTTTTTTGGCTGTAAAAGCTGTTAATCACATCCAAAATAAAAGTTTGTGTTTACTTAATATATATATATGTGTGTGCTGTGTTTATATGTGTATATATAAGTACCCACAAATGCATGTATATTTAGAAATATATATGTAATAGGTATTTATATTTGGATGTGTTAATATTGAAATAAATATGAAACCTTTTAAAGATTTGGGGTTGGTTAATATTTTGAAAGAAGACTTTAATGCTCACCAGACTGCATTCATTTAATCAAAAATACAGTAAGAACTTTGAAATTGTTAAATATTGTTTCAAATTAAAATAACTGTGTTCTATTTTAATTAGTGCTGTCAAATGATTAATTCCGATTAATCGCATCCTAAATAAAAGTTTTTGTTTACATAATTTGTGTGTGTGTACTGGGTATATTTATTATGTATATATAAATACACACACATGCAAATTTTATGTTTATACATTAAATATATTTATATATAATATAAATTATATGAATATAAATATATGCATGTAAATACATGTAAATATTTTCAAAATATACTGTATTTGTGTGTGTGTATTTATATATACATAATAAATGTATACAGTACATACATACATTAATGGTGGTAAAGCTGAATTTTCATTTCTCTAGTCTACAGTGTCATGATCCTTCAGATATCATTCTAATATATTGATTTGGTGCTTAAGAAACATGCATTATTATTATTATTTTTAATAAATGTGTTAATGTGGAAAACATAATTTTATACTTAAACCATTTTCGGAAACCATTTTCTTTTTTTTTATAAAAAAATTTTTTTAGAAAAAAATTCAAACTAACTTAATAGTTTTAAAATACTTACTTCTGATCAATTTAATGTAGCCTTGATTAATAAAATTATTAATTTCTTTACAAAAAAGTACTATCCCCAGACATTTAAATGGTATATGACAACAAATTTAAATAGTTATTGCAATTGAAACATGCATAAAATTGCTAATATTATAATAGACAAGATACATATACACTAAGCAATGGATACTGTATAACATTTAAAAAAATAAATATTTACTTATAAATATAACCTAAAGTGCTGCACAGGGACTTTAATAGATATTTTTAAGCTCTGATCATTCACATTAAGCATCCAAACAAACTGATTAACTAAATTAATTTGGCCTTTTCAATGGCCCATAAAAAAGAAGAAAGTTTAGGTGAGCATATTAGATTATTCCCTGAACTCGCTTGGCAGTAAAGCTGTGTGTGCAAACAGTGTGACATTAAATATAAAATAAAAAGACAAATACGCACCTATACATTGTTATTAATATCATTTGTTCAGCAACATTATTTTCAAGCCCACATGACTAATTAGATCCTCAGAGCCACTCGCGCTCTTTGAGTCTAATGAGCTCACATAATCATGTTACATTTACACATGACCTTTTGATTCCCCTCCTTTTTGATATTGCTCAGTTTCCTCATCTCCAAGTTAACTTGGAATTTTAATGCTGCCAAGTCTAGATTTCTTTACACTTTTCTCTATGGCTATGTTTACCAGTCATCTTCTTTTAACAAGTCTTAAATAGTAGTTGTCATCGCTGTCCACATGAATGAATTTAAAGACGTTTTCGCTTAAACAGCCAGCAGACATTTTCAGCACAGAGCCGTTCATTTATGTATATTTAATGTATTCAGCATAACACCAGGCCAAGAAACGCAGCTAATTTTTTGCACCATTTGTATGTTTATATGGAAAACTCTGAACCTAATTCATAATGCTGAAATTTTTCTGCAGGCTTTTCAAGAGTTTTTTGGACTTCTACAAAGAACTGGACTCCATAAATAATTTAGTTACAAGCATACAGGGCCAGGGGTAAAGAAGCAATATAAAATTCAAACTAACTATTGACTCGGAGGTGTAAACCTCAACCTCATTAAAGAGTTATATAAAAGAAGATTTCACAGGTTGCGATTGGACTTGTGAAGTAGCGAGAAGCAAATGCCTTTTAACATTCATACAATTTAATCTGGGTTTTTAATGCACACATTCATGGCTCTGCTCTTATAATGTCACCAGAGCAGCGGATAAGTAAAAGGAGCAATTACGAACTGATCCAAGACCTGCCTAATGGCTGTCCTATTCTCAGAAACCAAAGCTCACTCCCAATGATTTCACTGGCACCAAAAGTCATCTCTGCAACTGCCGTTTTGATGCTCGATATCGATTTCTAGGCTCCTCACAAAACGACTCTCTTCTCGAGATCAATGGAAATGTAATTTGAGAGAAGCTTCTCCTGCTCTAATGAAAAACTTTGCAAAATACACGTGGTGCAGACAGAAGTCCCTAACGGCTGGTACAGATTAAAGGAAAGGAGATTCTTCACTAATCAGCTGGCTTTTAACTCGCTCTTCTTAAAGAAACACCTAGCATTTACATTAGAAAACCGTGGACTTTTAAACTTGCAGTTCTGTCAGCATGTTAATGGAGCCCTCGTTGTTGAGATCTGATGTTTTCTGTTTGATTTCTTCTCCAGTGCCCCTCATCACTGCAAAGGGAAATGATGTGGAGAGTCCAAAAAAGGTAAGGGTGGACACGTTTACTGTTGTGTATCAGAGTATGACTGCACATTGATTTTAAACTGTAATCTGTAATATCCCATTCTTCTTTTTTTTTTTTGGCATGCTTGCCTTAAGACCCATCACTGCTTGTTTATCCAGCACTATGAATGCAAGCTTACCATTACACCCCTAATATATGTAATATACACTTGCCTGGAGGAAAGAAGTTGCAGTGTTTAACTTTTCATTCCTCAAACAACCATGTTGGAAGACGTACTCATATACATATTGCATGATGAAAATGTCAAGTTTCATTGGACTCATCATACTGTTGCTCACAAGGCAAAAATTTAATTTATCAGTTATCTCCGAAAACATAGCCTACTGTTTATTATCGGTTATCATTAGTTGCCAAGAAGAGCATCCCTGAGTTAATTTAATCTCTGCATTTTAATCACTACTTGTTGCTTATTTGGTAGCACATCTATCTTCAAATTGTCAGGCTGTGTCATTGTCTTGCAATAAGCATTGCATTGAGTTTGTCTAACTATAAGAGACTTTGACAGGGGCCTTCACAGCTGAAATGCTGAGAGAATGATCCTCGCCGCAAGTAATGCTAGTCTCTTTTATTGCGTCAGCCATTTCTGCTTTCCCCTGATAGGTTTCACGGTTAATGCATTCGTTTTCTGCTGTCACTTTTATGAGTTTTAAGTAGAAATGCCACTGACATTTTGGGTCAGGAGAGGGAATGAGGGACAGAGAGGAGGGGAAGAGAAGGTGACTGCATTGGAATTGGTGGAAAGGAAGATGTAATATGCTTGTGTTTAGACCTTGACCTGGGGTCAGATGTGTTTGTATGTCTTGGGTTTTTAGTCATTTTTTTCATTTTTTTTGTTATTTCGTTCTCTTTTCTTCAAGCAGGTGAAATTAAAAGTTTGTTACCCTCAGTATGGTTGAAGGTTCATGCATTCATGGTCGATTGAATGTAAATAAAGGATAACCATTCCTATACTTTCTATCAATACCATTTTAATGAACAGTTCCCACTACGTCCTTTCAGACAGATGGAGAGTAGAAGAAATAGACATGAAATAGTTGAGAAGCTTCTCTCGATTTGCACAGCAGTGGGATGACAGGATCGACAATTGTTCAGGCCCTCCTACTGTTAAATCAATGCTCTTCAAAGACAGCACATCCTCGAGCTCATGGGGTGAGGGGATTGACTGGTTGCAGTCAAGGATCCAAATGAATGGTGCTGCTGCTGTCATTGAAGTCTCTCTTTTTCTGCCTTTTCAGTGTGTGTTTGATTAGGGCTGTCAGTCGATTCTAACATAAATTACATGATGCTAAAATTAATTAATTAAATCGCAATTAAATGCATAAATCAATATTTGCTAAGAAATAATGCAGTGATATAGAAAGGTTTAGAGATAGATTAAAAAAAATAAAAAAAAATGAGGTCAGGTTGTGATTTATTTCCGCTGAAAATAAGAATCATGAAGGTTAGTTGAGCATTCGTTCTGTAGCATCTTGGCAAATATGTAGAATTTTTATGACTGTGTGTGAAGTTCCAAGCTGTTCATCTTTGTCGATCCTGTTTTATTCCATTGCAGACTTTCCGCCTGTTTCTGGATGCAAGAGCATGTTTTGTGTGTAACTGGCTCTGTCATCTCATTCTGTGCTGCCTGTTCTCATTCAGTAGAAATGATTTACAGATTAGTTCATTTTAACACTTTTAAAATATAAATAAAATTCATGAGTTATGCTAAATTAACATTTTAAAGGGATAGTTCATCCTAAAATGAAAATTCTTTCATCAATTGCTCACCCTCATGTCGTTCCAAACCCATAAGACCTTTGTTCATCTTCAGAACACAAATTAACAAATTTTTTGATATAACCTGCAAGTCATGTGATTTACAGCACAACAAACAGCGCATAAAAGATATACCAAGGTGCAGTTTTCATCTTTAACTTTTCAATCTTGCATGACCTTTGATGTCAATGCATCTCAAGAAATAGTGCTGTACTCAGAATTTCAATGGCTCAGGGAACAGAGGGCAAATGAGACTCGACAGGTCACTGGTGTATGCTGGAATACTCTCCCATCTATCAAAAGAACCGAGAGCAAACCAACCTTGGCCTACGTATGAAAATAATGAAAGGAGGGTCCAATCAAGGATGTTTCAGACGATTCCCTTGATTGAATTGCTCTTGGAAGACGAGCACACATATTAAACCCAGCTCCAATTAAGCTTGGCCCTGTAATTTCAAGCAGCCTTGCCCATGTGAAACAACTGGTGATTCATTTTACCTCTTCAAACAGGTTCAGTCCTGTCAGTGCTGGTTTAGCTGAAGACTGGTAAGTTACTGGTAAATATCACTCAAGCTACTTGCTGCTGTTTGCAATCTCTGCATGCTTGCACTGGGAGTTCTGGGCTTCGCCATCTGTGCTGAACTGTCCTTTCTGATGATCTCTCCGAATCCCGCAGAAAAGCGTTTTTGACATACTTGGAAGCAATGGGAATGGTGAAGGAACGGCGCTTTTCTGGGCTTGCATGGTTCTTTTTCTGGAGGATAATGAGAAACGGCCATTATAAGGAATTATCTTGAGATCCGTTGCTCAGATCAGGCATCAACGGGGAGAAACTGTTTTTCTGATGAGCTTTGTGACAACAATTCCTTAAACTATAGGGTATGGATGGGACAGGATGGGAAGTTAATTCTGACTCTGCCATTGGCCATTGAATAGTAATTGGTTCATTGACGGCTGTATCAGCAGCAAAAACAGGCTCCAGGCAGCCCTGAGATGCCACAATGTGTTGAATTTATGATTTTCTTGTGTGACCTTGTAAAGCAAGGAAAAAGATTTTATGAGTCCCACATGTGTCTTGTGCATTTTATTTGATATTCTTAGCACTGCCCACATGCAGCCATTCTCTTCTGGGTGCATTGCTTTTGTCTCTGATGTCCCCAGTGTACCACATGTTGCTGGGTAGAGTTTGTCCTTCATTCCTTCTTGGTTTTGTCTTGGACTATAATGTTCTTTATATGTTTGCAGGAAAAATAAACCTTCCTCAGGTCTCTAAAGTTAAATAATGTTTTGTTGTTGTTGTTTTTTTCTTTGTAGTAAAGTTTTTTAAATAAATTTATTCTTAAAATGAATTGAATTTCTAGTTTTTATAATTACTTTTATAGTATTTTTACTTTTTATCTCTCAGAAGAGTGTTTGACAGATTCAACTTGTCAGCTTATAGGATTCATCTATATTTAATTAAAAATTTAGTGCTTGATCATTGTATTCAATTTCTTTATATGTAAGTAATCTAATAAATGTTAAAATTGATAGCTCATTAGTATTGATAGCTATTTTAAATCCTCAATTACGCACCTCCAGTCATAAAAAGAATGGCTAGTTAGTGGGTAAATATTAGGGGGGAAAACAATTACGTAGAGACATCAGATTTAGTAGTATTGGTATCAGTGATTGCCTCCAGTCATAAAAAGATGGCATTAAACAAATATAAAAAATACGGTCTTTATGTTGTTTATACATTAATTTTAAGGGAGATTTATTTAACAGTGAACATTCCCCATTTAACTAGGTATATATGTGTATAAAAAGTACAGAGATTATAAGTGGATGATAGTGGGATTGGGAATGTTATCATTTTCCAGCAAGTAGACTTGGGATAGAAAAAAATTCTCATGCCTACAAAAACACAATCTCTGTCATTCTGTGGTAAACTGCTGTTGTGGGGTTTTAAAGATTAAAGTGGATGAGCAGGTTGTGTTATATTAATGTGTCGATGTTTTTTTGTTTTGTTTTTTGTACTGTAGACAATAGAAGGTCAGGGTTGTTAAATCCACAAAGTAGCATGATACAGCCACCTCCGCTCTGTTGTATTTTATCTGTTATCTAGACCACAGCTGTTGCACTGGCCCATTTTCTCCTGTTTAGTCCGCTTCAGAAAGTATGTGCAAAGAAGAGGAGGAGAAACCCCTGAGCTTGACTTAAACTACAGAACCTAATTAAGTCATTGCCTTCTACCCACCCCTGGCACTGAATTAAATCAGTTCCGATGTGGTCCATTCTGCCCATGCATAAATTTTCCTCACATTGCACTCAGATCAAAAATCTGACAGCACAACTATAGTCTGTGAAACGTTTTGCCTGGCATCCTGTTATCCACTTTCTTCAAACAGATTTATATCGCTCCCCTGTTGATTATATGATGAAAATGAGCCTGTGAAAGGAAGCATGCATATAAGTGAGAAATTTCTGTGTAGATGGGAGCTGTGTGGCACAATGTTAGTTGATCTACATCTATGGCATGGTGGGAGGGAGAAGATGTGCACAGTTTGATCAGTGGTGACATGCCTCATTTCAAATGAATAGACAGAAAAAGAGAAAATGTTTTTGAACCTAATTTTTTTTAGTGGCAGTTCACTACAGGGGTTGAATTTAGACACGCAACCTCTCATAAAGGCTTTTAACACACTGACAGTCAATTAACCCTAAGAAGTTGCATGACTGAATTCAGACCCATTAAACCACAATCTTCAAAGTAGCGCTTTTGTTACAAATTCACCATCCTCAACAGTACATTTCAAGACAATTACTGTCGGATTTCAAATTTACCTGATGTGTGCAGAGTTCCTATTATTATGCATAGTTGTTTTTTGGGAGGACTGTGGTAGTTTTGTGCAATTAAAGGTTATGGTTGTTATTTTTGCCTGCTTATTTGTTCAATATCTGTCAGTTAACCTATTGAAAGTGAGCACTTAGTATACATTTATCCACCGAAGCACATCTGATGATCTCTGGTGGACATAAATCAGCCTAATTATACAGGGCTTTTTGACTGACTTTCAGACATCCCACTGACTAGTCGATTTTGAAAAGATGTAATTTTGAAAGTCCTGTGTGTGGAATGTAGGGTTTTTCTTCTTTTTTTCTAGCAAGGACCCACTTACTTAAAGAAAAAAAAAGTCTTATTGACTTTTAAAGCTACAGTTTGTTTTGTTTTTAGTTTTCATTTTAAAAACAGTTTTATGTTAAAAGATCAGGCCTGTGTGAAAGATAAATCATTTAAATAGTGCCTCATTATTCCAATGTGTTAAGAATGTGTGATCTGAATTTCTAGCCATTTATAAGTGATAATTATCTGCTCGTGATTATTTACTTAACTTGCTAATTTGGTATGGTATAAACTATGAATATTTTCCAAATATTTGATGCCACTAATGTTGCAAGCTTCGGCAAATCCAGTGATTAGCCTATTTCATCCTAAGAAGTGCTTGTTTCAACTGGGTAACTTCAGGCAAACCGATAAAAAAAAATACCTGGAAGTACCATTAAAAAAATTTGGCCATTTAAAACATCATGGGAAGATACTCATATAGATGTATTTCACATATTTCCAATATTTGTAGAGGAGTTACATGTTTTAACAGTTGCTAAGCATTAGCTTATTATGTTTGTGTTGAAATTTTATGAATTTAATTTTTAAATTTTTTCATAATCTGCCTGTAAATGTTTGTATCTCAGGAGATATGTTGCTCTTTTAGGGGTATAAATCAAGATATATATATATATATTATACATATAGACTCTGTGGTCTACAGATTTTAGACTGTGTTGCCTATTTCAGAAAATAAGTTCAATTCTTAAAACTCTTAAATACTAATCTATTTTCAATCATATAAAAATGAATCATTTAGTTAGCAATACTGAATATAGTTTTAGGTCAACAATGCATGGATTTTATTCAGACGTGTATACAAACACATATGTACATATGTATATTTATAAAATATGATACTCAACAAAAACACATTATTTATACCTCCAAAGGGGCCATGTATCCTGGGGCATACAAACATTAAAAATGTGAATTTGTATTGTTTCTGTCCTAATAAGATGGAAAATGGTTGTGCTGCTTAATTTTGGTCAAAACTTTGATGCATTTATGTTCAGGATTCTGTGATGAATAGAAAGTTCAAAAGAACAACATTTATTTGAAATACAAACCTTTTAAAATATTATAATAAATGACTTTACTGTCACTTTTGATCAATTTAATGTTTAATGCATCCTTGCTGAACAAAAATGTGTATATATTATTGTATATATTATTGTATATAATTCTGTATATATTAGTTATTGTAGATATATATATAATATATATAGGAATAGATATATAATATATATATATATATATATATATATATATATATATATATATAGTGTATACCAAGAAATTGTGTTAAGTCAGCCAATCAGATTAGATCCAGAAGAAGGAAATACTGTCCTATCACCAGATCTCACCACTTCTCTTACCTACACACTTCCATTGTGTATTTGGAGCCAGGATGGTGATGGGAAACCTGGGGTGGTGATGATACAAGTGGAGCCCCTGTCTTTGCTTCTCCTGGTCCTTTGGGGCTTCGGAATCAATGGTTTTCTCCTCTTCAGGTTGCTGTGGATTAAACCCCTAAACGTGCCATGATTCACAACGTCACCTTGATGATTCAGCCTCTCCCTCTCACTGTAATGATGTGCCACGCTTTGCCCTGTGCAAAGATATATGACTTGTTTAAACTGTGCTCTCCGAGGGCTCCTTGGAGCTCAGGACTAGAGTAATTGTTAGCAGAGTGGTTGCAATAAATCAAAAGCCATCTCCTTTTTTCCTCGTTATCCTCTAATATACCACAATATGACTAGGGAGAGCATCGAATATTGCTAGAATTTGTTCGCTTCTCTCCTCGTGTCCCTAAGGATGTAAGAATTGAGTTGAGCATGGAAGGCTTGCTCAAAGTTTGCAACAGGAAGTGTGATCGATTCACTCTTTCCTCCACAGTCGGCTGGCAGTGCTGACAGCTCTGGTGGCAGAATGAGCCTCCTAATGCCCTAATTGAGCTGAGAGCTCAGGGTTAGAACAGCATCAGCTCCGGGCACCGAAACCACACAATTCGCAGGAGCTAATGACATGGTGAATCATGATTTATTAGTTCAAACAACCCAGAGGATCCTCTCCACATTTTGTTTTTCTTTTAGAAATTTAATAGAATGGCTAATTTATGCATACAGGGAGACTTATTCTGGCTTCATGTCGGAATGATCGTATTTACGAAATTAGCATAAACGAACAACACCACAATGTCATAATAACTATAGGGGAAACTCCAGATATTCCTTGTATATACATACATATGCTTATGTATTTACATTTTGCTTAATAATGATTTGTTTTTGTATATATAATAATTAAATTATATATTAATAATATGACAAAGACAAAACCAATAAAAACCATTACATTACTGATTGTAATGACTTATACTGTGTTTTATGCTTTGCATATCGCGCTGCATAAACATAAAACCATGTTTTTCATGTACTCACTTTCATGTACTCCATACATTATAAGTACTAATAACCAGACAATATTTTATGTGACCCTGGACCACAAAACCAGTCATAAGTCACACAGGTATTTGTAGCAATAAATACATTGTATGGGTCAAAATTTTCTTTTATGCCAAAAATCATTAGGATATTAAGTAAAATTCATGTTCCATTTAGATATTTTGTAAACGTAAATGTATCAAAACTTCATTTTTGATTAGTAATATGCATTGCTAAGAACATAATTTGGACAACTTTAAAGACAAATACTCATATTTTTTTTTTTTTTTTTTATACCCTCAGATTCCAGATTTTCACATAGTTGTATCTCGGCCAAATATTGTCTTATCTTAACAACCATACATTAATGGAAAGCTTATTTATCTCAGTTTTTCCCAAAAACACAAAACCCTTTTAATTATAAATTGGTTTTGTGGTCCATGGTCACATAAGCCTGCTAACAAGCACCTAGTAGTTAGAATATGTCCTTAACATAAAGTTTTCCCCATTTTACTTTTTCTCATTAATGATAAAGGTGTTTATTTTAGTTTTTGTTTTGAATTCCAGTTTTTCAATTTGTGTCAGACTTTTAGACCCCGATATGTTAGTATTTTATTTTTGTGTTGCCTACAAAGTTATTCAAATGCAAACAAGTAAATGAACTATTAAATTTGCCCCAGAAACCCATTTTTATAACTAAAATCATTTGAATGAACATGACATTTGATCTTGTCAGTAAGAACTTCCCAGGAGGACTTGAAGACAACATTACATATTAAGAATAATCATTGCCTGAATAGGTTCTGACTCATTTATCTCTCTCCCTTGGTGTTTAGGTGGTATTTATTGACATTCTTTAATAGTGCTGGATTGTCTTGTCAAAACGAATGATATACTGAGTGCCTCCAGGCTGGACTTTTATTTACTTCCTGGTCCATTTGTAAACACTCCTTCTACACCTCTAATGTCATCCCTCTCTCAACTTCCCTCCTCAGATCTTTGACGCTGACAAACCTCCCTCTAAGAGTCAACTCGGTGAGTATCCAAGCAGCTTCTGTTTTCTTTCACATCCTGCAGAAGTCAACAGAATTTTCAAAAGACACCAAAATCCCACAGAAATAATTCCTGTCAGACTTCAAGTCGTATTTTGGTACCATTCCAGTCAGGTAACCCCGTGTTCTTATCATATTCCATTTTATATCAACTGTAAATATCACTGATGCCTCATCTAAAGAGAAAATGATAAGGTTTATTTTAGATGGCTTTAGTCGGCGCCGCTCTCTGTGCAGCAGGATTAGATTTTAGGGCACGGCTAATTGATTTGGGTCACTGTTTGCAGTGTGCTGTACGTGTGTTTGATATTTTAGTGGAGTGAAGAGAATGAGGGTAATCCGGTATGACGTATTGGAATGAACAGATCGAGAGGGTTTATTATAATACTCATACTTCCAACTTGCTCGCAATTGCCACGTTAAAACATCTGAACAGAAGGTGCGAAATTATTTAGATGAAAAGCACGACCTCTTTATTCTAACAACCATTACAGCTAAATGGACTCTCGTGTTTTGCTTTTCTTTTGTCTTTACCAGGACTAAGATCTCTTAGCATACTAATTGCTCTAAAGGTGCAAAGGTCAATTATGATTGGCTGTCACTGCATAACAAAGGAAATCTCGCTGGATGAGGCCAGAGAAGAAAGAGAGGAACGATCAAGATGTGTTGAAAGATGAAAGTAGATCAACAGAAATCAGGATTTATAAGAAGCAGAATAGAGTTAAACTGTCTGTTTGAAATGATCCTTTGTCTGACTCGAAACCAGGCAAGTATGGGAATTAATCAACTTCATGAAGTGGATGTGGAGTCTGTCGAAATGTAATGACTTCCATACATCAAACAGTTGAAGGAAGCCTGAAGTGCAAGAGAGGGTTATATAATTTCACTGAAGTCTCACTTTCAAAAAGGTACTTCTTATGCTTCAGCCCATAATATGATTAAGAAAACACTCAGAGCTTCTTCTTACACTGAGCGTGTCATGCAGAACAGCAACCTTCATGGTTTTGAAGTTCTCTTCTTTGTCTTCTTTGTCTCCCAGAAGTGGTTGGTAGCCCGAAGCGCTTTAGGCGTATATGTCAGAGAGGCATTCGTTTGAGCTTTGTTTTCTCATGTAATGCGCTCTGCAAATATAGCGAAAAGTCAAGCGCACTAGCATAATCTGTAAATTATTTCTGGATATTGTCTGCGCTGCTAAAAATACTGTACTTCAGACCAGAGTCGACCTCACAAGGGAATATTGAGAAGTAGCTTGAAATGCATCATTCCTCCCAGAAGAAGCTCATATGGAATATTGGAGTGTGCTTGATCTCTGATATTGTTTTTCAGAAGAGTTTGAAGGCCTGCATGAACTCTTTCACCATCAAAACCCAGCAAAGCAAGCCGATCATGCTTCACGCATACAGTACTCTAGAGATGTAGTACCCGATGCCTATTCATCCCTGTGTATAACAGTCACTTAACACAGTTACGGTTGCCATGGCGGTGATTTCATATCGGCCCTGTCTTATCTTTTAGAAAGTCAAGAGCCTTTTTTTTAATCTAATGAAGCGTGAAGAAGAGTTGGATGGAGTGGTTGGGAAATAATAGGTTATTTGAACATTTGGGAAGGGATAAAAGCTTGCATTTTTTCTGTTGTTTAGTGGCGCGTCAAACTGTAAAATAGAAAAGTGACGTGTCCTTGAGAATGTTTTATGCAACTATTTGATTGAATTTAAACTTGGGAGAAAACTTTTTTTTTTTTTGGTGAAACGCGTCATTGAAAGTCATCTCGAAACTCTCATATGGTGCATTAAGTAGATATCACAATCTTTCAAGAGCCTCAGGAAGGGCAAGATAACAGCTCCTCCGAGTTTCATTTTCAAAATAGAGATTTTTCAGGGGGTTTAAAATATGGCTTTAATGATGTCGGTTTGACTAAAGTCCCTCTGAGTCTTAAAAAAAGAGGATATGCTCAAAATGACTGTGACTTTGTTTTATTAGTGACAACGTTACATCTGATAATAATGATAATGCTTTAAGGAATGGTTTACCCAGTCATTAAGTATTTTTGTCATTAAAGTATTTGCTCACATTGCTTTATCTAAAACCTATATGATTTTATTCCTTCTAAAGAACTTAAAGCAGGATGTTTTTCAAAATGTCCAAGTTGCATGTTGCCATTCATTTAAAAGACTCCTCAAAACTATAAAGAAAAGAAAAAAGGATAAAAGGCACCAGAATATAGAACGAAATAGTTTTTGCTCCTTTTCTTGCTTTGCCTTTTAACATTCAAAACCAACACCGCTTATGCACTCTAACATCTCCTTGGATCAAAATGGTGCAACAGGGTGAGTAAATGCTTTACTTCTGCTTTATCCAGTTTTGATGGCACTTAGGTTTCATAACACAACACCTTAGATGTGCCGTGTTTGTGTTGGCGTCTTTGATTTCTAATGTGATTAAGTCTATAAATGTGAATAAGACCCAAGCCATTGTTCATGCTGCAGCGCTGTCAGGTTTATTATTTGGGCATGTGCCAAGTTATTAGGAGTCTTTGCAATTTCTGCCTTGGTTATGACCAATATTATGCTGTCAGAAGCCATACAGAGCACTTCAAACTCTGTAGTTCAGTTGAATAATAGGTTTGCTATGATATATGGGGAGATTGGGGTAAGATGAGTCAGTGAATGAACTATATCGCCACTTTAATCTAGCAAAGTGCATCTGTCTGTCTGTCCATATCTTTCTCTGTCTGTCTTTCTGTAACTCTTTCTCTTACTGTCTTTCTTGAACTATCTATCTTTTTCTAACTTCTCTCTATCTTTTTAACAAACTTTCTTTCTAACTAACTGACTCACTGACTACTTAACTTTTTCTTTAACTAACTATCCCTCTCTCTATCACTTTCTGACTAACTCTCAAATTATCTAAACCTTTCAAATCAACTAGCTCTCAAATTATCACCAACTAACCCTCTTTCACATTATCATTCACTCACTTTTAAATGATCTAACTCGCTCAAATTATTAGTAATTTACTTCCTCTTAAATTATCACCAACCAAACTTCTTTCACATTATCACTAACTAACTCACTCACTCACTCTAAATTGATCTAACACTCTCTCAGATTATTATTGATTTACTAACTCTCAAATTATCTCTCCCTGTATATCTCTGATCAACTAACTCTCAAATTAGCACCAACTAACCCACTTTCAAATGATTACTAACATTATTACTAACTAACCCTCTCTGAAATTATAACTCTCTCAAATTATCTCTCTGTCACTCTCTCTAACCCCTCGCACTGTAACTGTTGTGTGCCACAGATTTGATCGTTTTTATAACATCATGAGTCAGAAAAAGAAGCTCAGCCACTTCATATCTCTTTTCCTCCTCATCCCACATTTTTTTCTCTTACGTCTCTCTGAACTCAAGTGACCCGCATTCTTTTCTGGGATCTGCTCGGAAAAGCTCACGGTGTTGCCTCTCCTGAAAAGCTCTCATCACTGCTCGTCACCTAGTTATGGGAAAACTCGGGTACGTTCTGAGTAATTAAAGCCGCAACTCTGCCTTTTTAAAAGTGGCGGAGATCATGTTTACTCAATCCACTTCCTTGGAGCGGCGCTCAGTTTAAGACCTGATAATGAGGCTCACGGATTTGGAATCTTTTAAAGTGGAGCTGCCTCCAGGCCCTGAATTATTGATGCAAAGTAGGAGGTTTAAAACTGCCTTCAACGCTCATTAGTCTTCGGGTGAGATGCACACAGGGACGGGGACTGCAGCTTTATAATGAGCATGATTAAACCGGCTCGGGCTCCCTTGCCTAAGTTCAGGTGTTAGAGTCCAGGCGGTTTTGTGATGTCCAACCCTTGCTGAGAATCATAATGAGTGTTATTCTTTTTCCTGTTCCGCCAAAAAAAGTGTCTACCTCTCTCTGCTTGCTTCCCTCCAACACACACTTTTTCTGTCTCATTTTCTAACTAACATGCTTTTTTTCTCTTATTTTAAATGTTTTTGTACGTCACTGACCTTTCTATTGGTGAGTATAAAATATTGAGAATTAAGAAATTAGCTGTAGACCAGTATCGTTTCTGAATATATTATAAATACAAATCTTAATATTATATAAGATTATTAAAATATATTAGGTATAGGTTAAATCAACTAGTCAGCCGCTGCTATTCTGGGGTGCATTTCCCAAAAGCATTGTTAGCCAACTATTGTCGCAAGTTCCGTCGTTTTCCACCATAGTTCAATGATTCTGTGTTTCCCAAAACCATTGTTCAAACGAACATTCACAAACAGCGCCGCAAACTTACGTGGTTGGAACTACAGCTCTCGACCTGTGGTTAGTAACATAGTTTCTTGTTAATAAGACATATGTGCTTAAATAAATTATGCTCTTTTGCACAATAAGCAAGCTAACATGCAGTACAAATAATATATTCTATGCTATCGAAATATAAATGCATTTTAATCAATGTATTTTAGCACGTCCTCAATAAGCACCATTTTTGAAAAGTGTGCATGTGCACAAATGCCAAAGGGAACCATGGGGTATGACGTAAGAGGGAACCTGTGATGAATCAAACATCAAATAAAGCAAAATGGGAACAAAAAAATGGTAAATTACTGGACTTTTCCACTGCGTGGTACGACTCGTCTCGACACAGCTCGGTACGGTACGGCATGGCATGGTTTGCGTTTCCGCTGTAGTTTAGTATCGCTTTAGAGTGGGCGGGATTATTCACATGTCATTATAGTTGTGTGTCTTTACTGCCGCGACTCCTAAAAAAAAAAACTTTTTAATTCCGCGTCGCCCCATCAAGCTCTCACTTTATCAGCTCCTTTGCTATCAATGAGAGGAACGTCTGTACTTCCGCAACAGACAACAAAACACAAAACAGCATCTTAGAGATCTCTAATAAATTTTATTTTATTTTATTATCTAATAAAGTTATTACTCCACCATACATTGTTATATTGTTGAACTAATGTGTGGTACAAACAACGGAGGTGCGACCGTGTTAGGAAAACAGTAGTAATTACTAGGTAGTTGTTGTTTGTTGTTTCCATAACAATGCATTGTACAATGGTGGTTAATCAGCGATTTGCGTCATTGCACGGGAAATGCACCCCTGGTCAGTAAGACAGTAAATTTCAAATTCTGTTTATCAAAGAAATTCTAAAAAAAATAAAATAATAATAAATATGCAGAATAATTGTTGTCTGCATTGATAATAATACTAAATTGTACTTGAGCACAAAATCATCATATTAGAGTGATTTCTGAAGGACCATGTGACACTGAAGCCTGGAGTTATGACTGCTGAAAATTCACTTTTACCATCAAATAAATAAATTAAAATTTTCTTTATTAAATTAGAAAACAGATATTTTAAATTGTAACAATATTTCATAATATTACTATTTTGTATTTTAGTGCATCAAATGAATGCATCCTACGTGGGTGTTTACACAACACGGTTTCAACTAAAAACTGGAAAATTTGTATGTTTGGCCATTTACGACAAGGGTGTTTTAGAAGCCTGAAAATGCAAATTTTTGAAAATAGGTTTCAAAGTGCAAGTTTTTGAAAAATATACGTGAATTTGTGATGACTGGGTTTTACATTTTTAGTCCATAGGGATTCATGCATGTGCAGCTGTGTTGTTTCTTTACAAATGACATCGCCAACTACTGGCCTGGCATGCATACTAAAGCATTTTTAGTCAAAAATGCATTTTTTCAAAAGCTTTTCCATTTTTAGTACAATCATTGTGGTGTAAACATAAAATACTTTTTTTAACTTAATTAAAAAAAAAAAAAAATCTTACCAACCCCAAAATTAAAGCAGTGATAGTGTATATACAGATGGGTGTCTCTGTTTTTGGGGATCCTGCTACAAATATTGATGTGTCAAGTTATAAACAGTCTGGTAACACTTTAGTTTAGGGACCAATTCTCACTTTAAATAGTTACATATTAGCATGCAGATTACTAGCATATTAATTGTTTGTTAATACTTTTATTAAGCACATATTCTGCATGACCATATTCTACATCCCTTAATCCCAACCAATACCTAAATTTACCAACTACCTTACTAACTATTAATAAGCAGTAATTAAGAGTTTATTGAGGCAAAAGTCATAGTTACTACTTATTGAATAGTGAGAAGTGGACCTTAAAATAAAGTATAATCTCAAGACTCCTGTATTCTGTACATGAAAGCATATTGTATTTTATGTAAATGCATCCAACGGGCTCAGGTGAACCCAAATTCAGCCTAATTTTACAGTGCTTCCTTAAGACTGATTAGTCAAATAGTCATTCAGGGAACCCACCAACCAATCATTTTTAAAACTTTGTAGATGCACATCCCTAATTCATATTTTCCACCGGGAGGCTTTTCATCTTAAACTTAAAATGGGCGAGTATTCCGTTTTTGCATTAATGTCCTCTTTTAGCACCTGAGGGGGCCTTAAATCTGAAAGGCTATTTTTTTTTTTGCTCCGGTTGATATAGCTGGCCTTTTTTTTGTTGTGAATATTCAAGTTCACTTTTCTTAGCTTCCTCTTTCATTCCACCTCTCCCGCCTTATCTCGTTTTTTATCTTTTCCTTCCCTGTTATCCTTTGATCCCTTTCATTCACTTTTTTCCCTCTCTCGCTTTCTCTCTCTTTGCTTGAACAACATATTACCCCGGTGAGTCAAAAGGGATTGGGCAGCTTTGCATACAAACTTGGATGACTCCAAATCGTTACATCAACAGCAACACAATGATCTGAGTCACTGGAGCACAGCCAGTTCTACACTGAAACAATCAGCTCTGGGCCAGGATGCACAACGCCACCGCTCATGGAAATGAGCCATCGACAGCCTTTCTTGTCTCCCATCACCCGCCACTGAGCATGCAAAATCCACTCTTGACATTCTCATTGTTCCTCCATACGGCTTAATGGCCCCTCTTGTGTGGCTCTGTCATTTAGAAAGATGATGCCTGTTATTGTTAAAGCAACATTTAAGTCAGGAGTAGGCGAATAATCTTGCCATTATTCTTCACATTGTTTTTAGCTTTCCATCTGGTAATCATTGTCATGCGTGATCAGCTTGATTGACGGAACAAACTCTCACTTCTTTTTTTCTTCTGGGCTTTTTGCCCCCAGTTATTCCAATTATCATTGTTGGTAGACTGCTGCTTATTTGTACATTTGCCAAGTCTCAGAGGAATAGTTCATGCAAAAATGAACATTTTGTCATTACTCAACCTCATGTTGTTCCAAATCTGCATGACTTCTTACTTTCTCCTGTGGAGGAAAAGAAATTATAAAGATTGGCTTCTGGTTGCTCTTTTACATTTAATTACAAGACAATTACAGACAAGCTTCAAAGAAACATGCAAATGCACTATAAATATTTCATAAATGGATGTGCTATTCAAATTCTTCTGAAACCAAGCATTATCTTTTAAGTTAATTAAAGTTTTAATTTTACTAATAAAAGTTATAGTTTACTGCCAGTTGAACACAAGACTGAATCAGCTGGAATTCATTGAACAAATCAACTGAATAATTGAAATCTGACTCAAATAATAATTCAATCACAATTGAACTAAGGAAGATGTCAAGGTTTTAAATGAATAACATTTAGGTCTTTTGTAACACAAATCTGTTGAATGGCTTCAAACTGTTTTTATACAACCCCAAATCAGAAAAAGTTGGGACAGTATGGAAAACACAAATAAAAAAAGAAAGTAGTGATTTCTAAATTTACTTTGACTTGTATTTCATTGCAGACAATATGAACACAAAATATTTCATGTTTTGTCTGATCAACTTCATGTCATTTGTAAATATGCATCCTTTCCTGTCATTCAGACCTACAACACATTTCAAAAAAAGTTTGGACAGGAGCAATTTAGGGCTAGTAATGAGGTAAAATTGTTAAATAATGATGTGATTTGAAACAGGTGATGAAAACAGGTGATTGTAATTATCATTTGGTACAAAAGGAGCATCCAAGAAAGGTCTAATCCTTTAGGAGCAAAGATGGGCAAAGGATCGCCAGTTTGCCAACAAATACGTGAGAAAATTTATTGAAATGTTTAAAAACAATGTTCCTCAAAGAAAGATAGGAAGAGATTTGGGATATTTCACATTCAACAGTGCATAACATAATTAAAAGATTCAAGGAATCTGGAGGAATTTCAGTGCGTTAAGGACAAGGGCGCAAGCCTAAGCTGAACAACCGTGATCTCCGATCCCTCAGGCGGCACTGCATTAAGAATCGTCATTCATCTATAAGCGATATCACCACATGGGCTCAGGACTACTTTGGCAAACCTTTGTCAAGTACCACAATACGTAGTTACATCCACAAATGCCAGTTAAAACTGTACTGTGCCAAAAGAAAGCCCTATATTAACAGTGTCCAGAAGCGCCGTCGACTTCTCTGGGCTCGGAGGCATCTGGGATGGACCATCACACAGTGGAAACGTGTACTGTGGTCAGATGAATTAGTATTTCAGGTGTTTTTTGGGAGGAATGGACGCCGTGTGCTCTGGACCAAAGAAGAAAAGGATCATCCAGACTGTTACCAGCAACAAGTCCAAAAGCCAGGGTCTGTCATGGTATGGGGTTGTGTCAGTGCCCTTCTGTGAAGGCACCATTAATGCTGAAAAGTACATAGAGATTTTGGAGCATAATATGCTGCCTTCAAGAAGACATCTTTTCCAGGGACGCCCATGCATATTTCAACAAGACAATGCAAAACCACATTCTGCACACATTACAAAGTCCTGGCTGCAGAGGAAGAGGGTACGGGTACTTGACTGGCCTGCCTGCAGTCCCCACCTTTCTCCAATAGAAAATGTGTGGCGCATTTTGAAGCGCAAAATGCGACAACGAAGACCCCGTACTGTTGCCCACCTTAAGACTTGTTTGCAGGAAGAATGGGACAAAATTACACCTGAAACACTTCATCACTTGGTGTCTTCAGTCCCTAAACGTCTTTTAAGTGTTGTGAAAAGGAATGGCAACATTACAAAGTGGTAAATGCTTTACTGTCCCAACTTTTTTTTAAAGGTGTTGCAGGTCTGAATGACAGGAAAGGATGCATATTTACAAATGACATGAAGTTGACCAGACAAAAACATGAAATATTTTTTGTTCATATTGTCTGCAATGAAATACAAGTCAAAGAATGCTTAAATTTAGAAATCACTTGTTTGTTTTTTTTTGCGTTTTCCATACTGTCCCAACTTTTTCTGATTTGGGGTTGTACTTTGATGGTGCATTATTTATCCTTTTTGAAGCATAAAAGCTTCAGTACTTATTAATTGTAAATGCTTGTAAAATAATATTTTCTGCTTTTTTTCACATAAGGGTATTAGGTTGAGTAAATAATAAGATCATTGCTAAACTATTTCTTTAAGGGGACTGGATCTGGTTTTCTGCACCTGTTCTGCTGACGTTCAGAGCTTTGACAAACCTCCAGCGGGGGCACGAGGTGACTGTCCTCTACGCTTCCCCCGCCACCTCAGGCAGTGTGAACTGTCAGCAGGGGTTTGTGCCAGGTGGATGGAGCGTTCCATCACACGCACACACCACACGAACGGCCACACGATTTGTTTCTTTGCATTCGATCGGCCATGTGCAGAGGTGCTTTCAATGTCTTTATCGACTAAATTTGTCTCCGTAACTTTTCGACTGATGGGAGACTCATTAGGTCTGCATAACTCCAATTAATGACGTAAATGCCTCGTCTCTGGACTTCCTGAGTGAAGTCCAAAAACACGTTGCATTTTGAGCTCCCTATTGTTGCGCCCTCAAACATCACCTCTAATTACTGTACTTCAGTACTAATGACCTGCGCTAGACGCTTTGATGCAACTTGTGAGCACACTAAGCACTGGAAAACTTTTTTTAAGCCTTTTTCACACTTCAGCAGCTGCCATATGTCTTCACTGCCCAGTCTTGCAGAATTGTGCTCTTGAATTTGAGACGGTATAAATGCACAATAAAGATTTGTAGCTTTTTTAGCTGATGCAAGCACAGTGTGTGGTGAAAGCCTTGATTGCTTTGGGGTTGGTTGTGTGTAGTATTTTTAAATGTCCTCAGCCCCTTCATCTACAAATTATTGCCACCAACTGTTCAACGGTCATGTGTAAAATAGTTTAATTTTATGTAGTTGCATTCTGTGTTTTTCTCTTTAGAGGTAAAATTGGCATGTGGAGTCAATTTAATATTACAGTCTACATTGAGATTTATTCCACAGTAATCAGTCTGTTTTGTCAATATTCTGTTTTCAGTCTCACATTTTATTCACCTCAGACTTTTGCTACCTGATTCACCAGCCTCTGGGGATAAATGTGCTATTTTCTCTTCAACTTCTTAGTGCTCTCTCTTATTCCCTTCCCCCTTTTCTGTCACCTCTCTTTTCCTCCTTCTATTATCATACATAAGCAAACAAATTCATGTCTGACTTTGTTCTGGTTTGCTGTAGGACTAATTTGAGTTTCTGCTGTCATGTGGTTCCATTTTGTTGTGTCGCTGTGGGACAGAATCTGATTGGTTTTGGTTCCCGGGTAGATGCAATACCGTCTGAGGTGGTTCATTTTTAGTGGTTTGCCACATTGTGAATATAATGACACACTTGCATTTATCAGAAGCCTACTCCTAGTCTTAAAATCTGGGCTTTTTGTTCATTAGCACACTGGAAAAAGAAACTTATGTTGTGTTTCAAAATAAATAAAAAGGATCGCCAGCTGTGGTTGCCAAACCCTTGCTGTAAAAATATAGTGACAGTGTTTCTATCAGTTTTGAGCCTGTTTTTCTAAGTTCATAACCATATGTTCACAGTATATCAGTAAACTAAATCTAAACCTTTCTTGAACTACTCACAACTAGTTTTTTATTATTTTAAATTTTAAATTTAGGTTTTGGTAATTTTATGTGCTTTTGTCATTTTATTTTAATTTTTAAGATTTCTATTTAACTGTAAATTATTTTAATTTTACTTTTAGTCATGTTAATTCTTTCACTTCAGCTTATTTTCAGCTAGTTGCCAAGGCAATATTTATAGTTTTCATTTGTCAAGTTTAGGATTTTCTTCTAATAATTAAACTTTATATAAAATAATAATATAATTTTAATCATTATAATAATTATAATAATTTTTTTAGAAGCCGGGACATTTAGAACATTTGATTAGATAAAAATCTGTGTGCAAGATTTTTGAATTATTTATTTTTGTCTGTTTTCTCGTAATGTGATCATTTTACATTTTAAAGAGATATATTTTTGCTTTAATAAATATATCTGATATATCACACAGGGAGTTCTGGGAACATCATTTTACTGTAATTTATAACTAAGTTATTGAGAACATGTGTTGTCTTATTGAATAGAATATAGTTTTGGACTTTAATTTTTTTTTTTTTTAATGGTGATTTGTGTTTTTCTTCCAGAAAAGAAGTTTTTACAGCATTTCACGGTATAATTACATGTATTTTGTTCTGTTAAATATTATTTTATCTGCATGTGGGGAGCTTAATTACTCCAGGTTGCTAGTTGTAGCATTTTTACATTATTTCTCCTTTTTAAATGATGAATATTTTTTACATTACATCTTAATAGGAACTGGTGTTTGTGTAAATTGAGACCCCTGGAAAGTGAACAGTGGCCCCTGGAGAGTGTGATGCAGCAAGCAAGCAGAGGGCACAGCTCTGAAGGTGATACTTTATATGAGGAAAACAATTCAGGTGACTGAAGCTCAATTCTCTAGCGTCTCATTCAATACATCTCCCTTATCCGGAAGATTCAGTCCCTTTATCTTTGGAGTCACCCTTTCCATAGAATACAGATTGAGCAGAGAGAAGGCGAGCGGTGAGAGAGTAAAAGAAACTTGACAAAGGATCATATACTTCGAAGCCCTGTAATCAAACGATACCTCACCAAATAAATCATTGAACCAACTGTCAAGTCCTACTAGGTTCTCTTCACTCCAGCCACCTCGGTCTCCTCTCCATGTCATCATTTGTTTGTCCTTCACATCCAAAAGTAGGCTTCACAGAGACATTCTCTACATTTCCACCATCTGCAGTGAAAAATTCAAGTTCAATAATTCAATACCTTTTCTAATTGCTTACTTCGCTCCACCGCGCATTGTCCTCATCCACAAATTTGGTACGTGCAAAGGTAATGGTGACCTGGGCCGGGCCGAGAGAGAGCAGGGCCGATGTAAGGTGAAAAAGAAAGTCAAAATGTCAAGACTTCTCCTTTTTCCATCCTTCTGCAGTTCCGCTGTTTAATGATTAATTGAACACCATTAGTGTGGAGGCCACACCAGTTATAACAGGTTTAATTAGTTTCTTTTTTTACACACTGCTCACACAGCCATAGAGACACAATGAGAGATTGGCAAGAGCCTTATCATTGATGCGCGCCGGCACTGGATAACCGTTATTACTGTGGCCAGGAGAGGAAGATTGTGAAAATGTTGCTCTGGCTTTTAATACACCTGTCAGACATAGACTTAACATATACAATAACTCCAAAGCTTTGTTAGTTGGCTATATTTTTTTCTCCAGACACTTTATTTTACCTGTCAGTCTCAAGTAGTATTTTTTTTTTTTTTTTTTTTTTACAAATAACATGTGCATTGATTGATTTTTGGTCTTCGTGTAATGAATAAAACCACGTGATCTTTCTTTGTTTTAAGTTGGCTCTTGTACATGGCATTGTAATTAGGCACTAAAGAGGGTAATTTTGTGACTGAAATGTTTGCCGTCTGCGCATTTGCTTTTTTTGTTGTCTTTTTTCAATCCTATTTACCTATTTGGATTATTGTGGCTTAAACATCTAGACGTTTTTGTGATTTTCACTGTCTGATATAAATTTTTTTTATGTATTTCAATAAATTTTGGTGCTTACAGATGCACTTTTTGTCAAAATAGGTCTGTATTCTAAGTGAAGCGTATAATCCTATAATTCATTCCAACAAGATCAGTGAATAAAATAATAATTTACATTATTAGACATTATTAGTACATTTTTAGTGGGTTTTTTTAAAATTTATTTTTCTATTAAAAATAGTTCAGTCTGATTAAAAATGTACCGCATTACAAAGTATTTGCATGACCTTTTTGTGTATTGGAGAATTACGCTGTTAGCTTAGCAACATGCTAGCAGCAAACTATTACAGTTATAAACAGTTATAAATTGTGTGAAGTTACTTTAAGAACATACTGTACCTACATAGAGTGTTAAATTAGTAATAAACGTGTTACTTGTGAGGTTCCATGACTGCATTCTGCCTAAAGGTGTGATCACATTAGCAAAATATTCATGAAACTTTGCTGGTAAGAGACTTATTGTCTATTTTTATTAGTGTAGTGACATTTGAAGAACCGTACATGCAGAATTCACTTTCAAACCAAGCAGCTTTCTGTTTTTTCAGTACATTGAATCAACGTGACCAACTTTAACCTGTTGCTATATCAAATTCTTATTGAATTAACTGGACTTTGTCAGTGAAAATTTTCAGAATAATGATTAAATAAATGTACAGTATATTGACAGCAAGGCAGCTCACTAGCTCATATGCGTTCTCTTAGACATATTACGTACACTTTTGCTACTGTATGGATAAACCCAGTGCACTAAAACACATACCTACATATGTATGTGTGTGTGTGTGTGTGTGTATTATAAATACATCTCTGTAAACGATCCCATCACACATCTGTATGCAGCCACATACACATACATAAAAACTTGAAAGCGGACTTAGCACAAAGGCTTTTAAAAGTGGAATTGTGCCACTGAAAACTCAAGGATGCGAAGAGGGAGCTTGAGTGAACGGCATGCATTTTCTTTCTAAGCGTCTATCCCTGAGGCAGGCAGATCTGTAAGAGATGGGCACGATGCGGTTTAGGAGGTAAATCCCCTTCCCATCAGAGCCGGCAGATCAATAGCAGCTTTGAGGTGGAGAAGGACAGAGCGGAGACGGCAGGCAGCAACTCTAAATTAAAGCAGCATGACACTACATAACAGATCCTGCCTGTGGCCCTTGGCTCTCTCGCCCTTTAGCTTTGCATGGACAGAGAGGGTTCAAGCAAAACAACTGAAGCTTTTAATCCAGAGAGATGTAGGCTGTATCTCATTATGCTCCCTATGACATGAACTAGTATGAAATGAAACACTTTGGGTTCTAGCAAGGGCCTTGATGCAGTAAGTATATGAAAATACATAAATGACAAAAAAGTAGCAATATGTTTATCTATACATATATTTCTATGGTTTATATATATATATATTAATGCTGTCAAATCATTTAATTGCAATGAATCTCATTTCAGAATAGTTTGCGTTTACGTGATATATGTTTGTGTAAAGTGCATATTTATGTGTAAAATGACTGTACCCATATGCACAAGTCATTGGTGTTTGGTGATGAGTTTCTGGCTCAAGGTCAGCATTTAAAGTCACACCAGAGGTGTTCAGCTGGGATTAGGACTTTGCTTTCTGCTGACCAGTCAAGTTCTTCCATACTGACTCAATCAATCATTTCTTTTTGAATCTTGCATTATACACAGAGGCATTGTCATGTTAGAATAGAAAAGGGTCCTGTCCAAACTGTTGCTATAAAATTAAAAGCACACAGTTTCCTAGAATATCATTATATGCTTATCAAAAAAATAACATGTGTAATGTCTGTGTGTCTTTTGAACATTTCAGAGATAAATTATAAAAAGGTTAGAATGGTTCAAATATATATATATATATATATATATATATATATATATATATATATATATATATATATATATATATATATATATATATATATATAAAATGAATTATTATATTATATATATATATATATTATATATATATATATATATATATATATATATATTATATATATATATATATATATATATATATATATAATAAATTATTATTATTATTATTTTTTTTTTTTTAACCATTCTAACCTTTTTATTATTTATCTCTGAAATGTTCAAAAGACACACAGACTGTCACACTTCGCTGCGGGAGGAAAGAAAGAGAAACGTGGAGTACAAGCAAAAAAAGTCTTTAATCCAGGAATCAAAGGGATAATCCACAATGGGAACACAGAACATTCAACAAGTAGACCCGACAGAGGAGAGACGCAAAGACGGGAACTTAAATACTAGAGATAATTACTAAACATAGGGGCATAGAATGAGACAATTAGCATGGGACACGGAACACAAGGAGGGAAAACACAACATGACAAGTCCCGGGGCATGACACAGACATTACGCACACTTTAAAAATAAAAATAAAGGTGCTTCATTTTTGGTTCCACAAAGAACCATTCAGTCAAAGGTTCTTTAAAGAACCATTTCTTTCTTACCTTTTTATAATCTGAAGAACCTTTTTTCGCCACAAAGAACCTTTTGTGAAACAGAAAGGTTCTTCAGATGTTAAAGGTTCTTTATGGAACCATTAAAACAAAAAAATTCAAATACGGCACAATCAATCACCTATATTAATAAGAGTGCACATTATTTTTTGATAAAATAATTTCAATAAATGATTTGCATTATTAGTTATTATATAAATATGCTATATATTAAAAATGTATGCTATACATTGGATAAAAATATTAAATAAAAAAAAAACAATATGTAATGTTTGTATTACAATCTAAATTTTTCACATAATTAAAAGATTCTGTCAAGGCTTTGGCAAGTCAGCTACACACACATAAATATAATGCATTTTTGATCAAATAATTTAAATAATATAAAAATATTTTTATTATTAGTTATTAATATCTAAAATATGCTGTATAAAATTTTATATTATCTTTTTTTGTGATTTATGGTATTTATGGATTTATGAAATATGTACATTTTTGGCGGACAGATTACTTTTTGTTGTTATATTAAAACATTATGCTATACATTAAATAAATGTAATAAAAACAAATAATTTAAATATTTTTATTAATTTCAAAATTCTTATTCACATAATTAAAAGATTTGGTCAGCTATAAACATGCATATATTTAATGCATTTTTTTTAATAATTTTTTTTATAATAAAATAATGTAAATAATATAGCTATATTGTTTGCATTGCTAGTTATATTTATCTCAAATATGCTGTATGTTATGTTTCTTTTGTTAGTTTTTTGTTAGTTTTATGGTATATTTTTATTGTAATGTTATGAAATATGTGCTGTACATTTTTGGGGGCCTGACAACTTTCTGGTGTTATAATTGTATTTAGTAATTCTGACTAAATTCATTGAAGTGAATATAGCAAACAGCCAATGCTTACTAGTTTATACAGTGCATGTTGGGAATTTCTAGAGCCCAAGAAATGGCTGACTCCCTGTGAAGACTGCTTACCAATCAACTAGAGAGTGGCCTGCTCACGTCAGCTGTTTTCCATATTCTCACTCTTTCGTAGCCTGTCTCGGAGGAAGATTACGAAGCTGATGCTCATACACCTAGTCTTATTTGTGTTGACAAATGAGCCTCATTTCTCAGAGTTGCTTAAAGAAAACTTGATGTCTAATCATAATTTATATATAATACATAATTTATAATGTGCAATGTTCACTGTATGGCCGCATTTCTGTGAAAATGTTTGAAAGGAACCTAATGAAGAGATCCAGAGAGCCGTGGCTGGCAGAAAGCTTGAGCTGGAGCTAACAGAAACAGAGCTTGTGATGAAGTGACTGCAAGACTTATTAAAAAGTGACGCTTCTCATTGCTGTACGGGTTTTATTACATGCCAGAGCTTTCCCACTTGGGAGAACGTATGAAAGCTAAGTTAATTCTCTTACCCAGCCTACAGATTTAGAGTCTGTTTTCAGTGTGTGGGTGTTGTAGTGTAATGAAGTGCAATATGAGTGCATCACACCTGCATTTTGTTGGTTGTAGTTAAAGCATATGATTGATGATACAACACACCTGCATGATTAATCAAAGTTTTTTTGATACCTCCTACAATTATGTTTTAGGGTTTTAATGCGATTAATGTGTGTAGATATATCAGATCTCTCATGTGACTGTGTTTCTTTTAGAGGAATATTTTACTTAAAATTTCATACACCCTCGTGCAATTTTAAACCTGCATTACTTTGTTGCTTCGTTATAGGAAAAAAATCATGTTTTTTTCATACAATGAAAGTGAATGGAGACAGAACGGTCAACCTCCAGAAACAACAAAATAAAATCACCAGAAACATATATTCTAAAACTCGAGTGTATCTGAGCGCAAATGAGATTTAAGAGTTACAGCAGAACATTTTCTGTTAATATAATTCCTGTTAATATAATGAAGGCCAAAAGATAAGAAAATCATAAAAACAATCAGCAACAAATAACAAATTAAATGCTGACTAAATAATGAATTTTATTCATAATAATTAAATATGTTTATTTATTTATTATTGTAAAAAATAAATATGTGTGTAAATAAATAAATCTAAATAATTAGCTATAAATAAAACTATTTATTTCTTTATGGTTAGGGTTATTTATTTATTTAGCCAGTGAATGATTTTTTTTTTTTTTTTTTTTTAAGATTTGTTTGTTTGTATATATTTATTTATTTATTTATTTAATTATTTTTTTAATACCTAGTGATCTATTTATTTATTTATTTTAAAGCCAGTGATTTATTTATTTATTTTAATCAATTTATTTTTATTTATTGTAAGTGTTTGTTTCTTTTTTATTGTTTTACTGTTTTTAGGTTGTTTTCTAAGCTTTTTTTTATGTTTATACATTTTGTGCTCAAATGCTAATATGATGATGTTGCCTGGCTGGTTTGGTGGTAAATATAAAGTTCATGTAAAGGTTACAGTGTCTGTGGTGACATTAGATAAATGTCACCGATTGTTCTCGGTGAGATCAATGTCTCAGCATGTGAAATCAGTGTCTTAATTACACCACTCACCGGTCTTCAAACGAGTCATTTCAATCAAGTCCTCCCTCATAACTCAATGGCTCTTTAGACGTGTATCATTGAGGTTGTTGAGTTCATTCTCTGCTTTTAGAACTCATTATAAATGGATCCTTTGTGTATTATTCAAGAGAGCACGCTGTGTGGTTTCGAGTGTTTCATTGTGATATAGTAAACAGCTATTGTAGATCAAGAAACATACTCCATCTCAAATCCTAACTGTTAGGTAACCATGGTGATTTCAGTTCCCATTTGGAGCATTGAACTTGTCAGATCTTGAGTTGAAACTTAAGATAGGTAGTTTCTGTAATAGAAGCTTCTGTCCAGAAGCAACTGTACTGACTTGACCTTGAGCCCAGAGAGTTCTGGCTTAGATTTTTTGATTAAATTCAAATGCACCACACTAAGCCCTTTCTCTTCCCAAGGCCAAACCCTCCAAATGTTATCTGTTCAGATACAGGGATGATTATCTTTAGGGCTTTTTGATTTATTAAAGAGAGATATATATGAGGGAGACGTGAAAACATTGGAGAGAGAACAGGAGTTAGAACATGTTGCAGATTGGACTCAGTTGGCACCAATGCTCAGTGTGCGCTAACCAAGAAACCACAATGCCAATATTTTTATTTCCTCTCGAAATATTGTACATATATTTATTTAATGTTAAAAACACCTTTTGCATTGCTAAAAGATATAACATTTGGTGAATTTTGTGCACAAACATCTGAAATTTGGATTTATTAGATGAAAGGTCTGCATGTCCTTCCTGTGCTTAGAATCAGAACTACTTGCCTTGCAGCAAAATCCTTCTGACCCATTGTTAATATCATGGTTCTCAATGGGACATCGTTGTGTGCCATGCTCTAAGCAAATGAATGGGCTGACATGGTGGGTATGTGTTTTTCTCTGTGTTTGTTGTAGACTTGAGGGATGTGGTGTTTGTCATCCAGAGCCAGAGGAACTCTTTCCATGTGCGGCAGGCGGAGAAACTCAGAAAAGATCTTCTGCTGCAGACACAAGCTCTTCAAGAGGTATCAATATCTTGTTCTGTATTCACACTTTCACTTTTGTTTTTCATGAACTTTTGACCTTATACCCGGCACGGGTTCGCATGGATTGGTTTTCCATTCATGAAATCATTCTTGCAACTAATCTGGCATCATTTTCATATTGCGCTTTTATTAAATATTTGAATATTTTAGAAAAGGCAAGGGCAGATCATGAGGTGACATTTTGAATAAGTGAAGTAGTAGGATTGATATTTCAAATGTTAAAAGCTTTATTTCAGTGAGAGAAGCTGTTCGGTTTATCCTTAATATTCCACCCTTGATAGTGTGTTCCATTTATTTCCCAGCATGGAGACCATCCTCTGAGAGTGAAAATGTAATTCAATCTGTTTTTTCCCACCCCCAACAACAACCTCACCTGGTAGTTTACCACTTTTAGAGACAAACTCTATCTGACTGCTTGTTCTGAAAATCTGGAGTGCCAAACTGCAATAACCTCGGAGCTCTGCAGCAGTTCACTGAGCTGTCACCCTCTGATCCAATCAAAACCAGATTAAGAAACCACTCTTATCCTCCACTATATCCTTTCTACCGCCTTTTCTTTCATTCTCAGGCTCTTCTTATTCCCAGAACACATTAGCCAAATTTTCAAAGGATGTACAGTGGATTTCTAGTTTCCTCATCAATTATGACTGAGTTGTATCGCAATAACAAGCTGTTTTGATTTCTTTTATCTTCCCTATCCTATTCAGATTAGATGATTTTAGAACACTTTGTGAGCCCAAATGAATTGGGAAAAATGCAGTGTATTTTTCTTATTTTAATGCCCTTGAAGTGTTTGATATCACATAAAATGTTGCTGCTGTCAGACAGAACCTTCGTTTCAGAATTCCTGCTGTTGTGACAGTTGAATTTTTAAAATCACTCGCCCTAAAGCAAACAGCAAATCTGTGGATTCTTTTAGATGTCAAGTCAGACGTCTTCTAAAATGCAATGTCCATGCAAATCTTTTATTTTAGAGTCAGTGATGGTTTGGTTATTCAAAAAAAAAAAAAAAAGCACTGAAACAGACTGCCTTTGTCTGTAGTTGAGGACACAAAATAATAATTAGTATGTAACCGAATTCCACTTCAACTTTGAAGATCAGATAAATAAATAATGTACTAGGCCATGTAGAGGAAGCATTTGAGGCTGTTTTCGGGGGTTTTATTTAATTTAATTTAATATAAATGTTATTTTCTAATAAGAAATATTAAAATATATATTTATATTAGATTTATGTCTATATAAGTATACATCCAATTATTTTTATATCTTATCTCTACCAGTTCTCCTCCTAATTCATTTCATTTATACCTATTTAAAATTAAATATAATTAATAAAATGTGTATTACAATTAAATATATGAAATATTATTAAATATCTATTTAATATATCTTATATTATTTAATAATAAACATTATATTTATATTAAATGTATATGTTATATGTATAATAATTAGTTTATATAATAATTTTCTGATTTTGACATATAGTGTTACACCACACAAGGAAAGTCAATAGGGTACAAAACTTTTTTTTTATTTTATTTTTTTATATCTTTTGTTTTTCAAAGGAGAACAATAACAGAATTTTCATTTTTTGGTAAACTGTCCTTTTAAATAATACACTAAATGAGAGCTTCTATAAATGAGATTGGATGATATTGAATAATATAATAGTATAGTAATAGTATAGAGAACTTCATTGTTTCTCTGGATAACATTTAGGAACCCAAATAAGGTCTTTCTTCAATGGACTCGACTTTCATGCTTCTTTATGCATTACCACAAGATGTCAGCACTAGTCTGAGACACGAGACAGTTGACTTGTAGAGCTGATGCATAATTCTAGTTTCAGTAAAGCAATTTGTATCTCTTTAGTTGGACTCATGAGGCCTAAGATTTATTTGTTACAGAGAAATGCTCATGCGTCACGCTCTACCTGGATGTGCACATCAATTCTCTGGCTCTCTGTCGGCCTCTGAACCTTGACAGTTCCAGTATTGTCAGTGTGAATTAGACTTGAGATTTATCACTCCTGTACTGTGGCTGTACAGTGCTCCTGAACATTGCTCGCTCGCTCATATTCACTCCCCAGTGTGCAGCCAGCAGTGACTGTTACGTTGTAAAAGCTGTGGGATGTTTGCTCCACCACTGGGGGGCTGAAGCGACAGAACAGTGGGAGTGCATGCAGTACTGAACAAATTCAATAAGACCAACAATCTGCAAACACTGAGGTATTCATCTCTAAAGCCATCAGAGGCACACAAGATTGTAAACTTAGCTTGGCAGCAGCTGGTATGATCTAGACTCTTTCCTTCTGTTAATGTCAGTATTGAGTGGGAAACAAATGCCCTGAAGACTTGTCTCCTTTATGATGTGTGTCATCTTTTTAGTACTCTTTTTTTGTCCTTGTTGTCAAATGTTCAAACTTTTCTTTGCAGATTCAAATATAGTTTAGCCTTGCAATGTTTTAAATTTTGTATATGTAAGATTAAAGTGATGAATTTGAAAATGATAACATTGTAATATCTAAAAAGATATAAATAATAAATTTATCATATTATATTAAATACTATACTAAAAATACTACTAATACTAGTCTTCTGGTTAATAATATTTAACTATAACTGGTTAATATAAGATCATTTATAATGATGTTATATATTCAATATTTGATAATAATTAATACAATATTTTAATTAGTATTTCATACTTATGTGTGCATGCTATAAATATTTTGCAAGTATTTAATATTTAAAAAATGTTGTTTTATACTTTTTATATATTATATATTAATTTTTATTTATCAAATATATATTATGTATATATATGTGTATATATATATATATATATATATATATATATATATATATATATATATATATATATATATATATATATATATATATATATATATATACTTTATATATAGATAGATAGATAGATGTGCATGCCTGCATGCATGCATGCATGCGTGTGTTTCTATGTGTACAAAATTATGTATTTGCTTGTTTCTGTGAGTGCAAATTGTTCTTTTGCACATTTTCCAGGAAATATTAATGATTCATTTTTGTAATTCAGTTTTGGAGTTTGCAGACATAAAGTTGAATTTCTAATATAACGCTTTCTGATTCATACAAGAAGTAGTGGAAGGAAGTATTTAATTGCAAATGAATTGGAAAAGTCAACTGGGTAATTCATTACAGATGATGAGGAGGCTGTAATTCGTTTCATCCATTAGCTCAAATTTGCCCTAATTAATTATTATGATGCACAGACGTGGTTTAAACCAAGCACCCTTTAGCAGGGCAGTGCAATGTATTATGTTTGTCCCAGTCTCTGTGGTAATTAGGCTGATGGGCAGAGAACATTAGCTAAGTTAACCTCTCCTCACAACTGACATGCATCCTTATAATGATTTGTATTAGTTTGACCTGACATGCGGCCTTATAAAATACTGTTCAGATGCTGCCTGCTGGCTTTGTGTATTTTATGACATAAATCATAAAAGACATTGACCATTCTCTGCTGTAAATGAGTTGTTGCTGGTCCAAAACATGCATCCTTTTTAACAAATTAAGTAATTTTAAGCTATCAGTCCAGTTGTTTGGCCAAGCATAGATTACCAATGATTCATTTATAGTCCATATCTTCTCATGGCATGACATTTAGCACGTTTGTATCCATATTAGATTAAAAGACGTTTACCACAAAGAAAATGTCAACCTGAGAATAGCTGAACAAGGGAACTTTCTGGATGGTAAAAGCCATTTCTTTACCAACAAAGTTGAACTCTGACAAACTAGGGTCATTGAACTTTCTATATTTATGCTTTCGTCTCTTTCTTCACTTTCTCTTCCCATGTCATTGGACAGACAGATCAGACACATCTAAGATTAGAGTGTTAATTTCTCGCTGTCCAGTCTCTGGCCACCATGTGTTTGAACCAAGCTGACCATCTGCGGTAACATAAGGTAGCAAGGTCACACTGCTCCCTATCTTCATTGTCACCTTGAGTCACAGTATAATCACAGTCCCTTTTTGCTCTGTTCACATGCTGATGAGCTGTATGAAGACACACAGTGGGTGTCACAAAGTCCTCAGATCTATATTAAGCCATTCATGTGTCTCTTTGGAGATAAGAATAAAGTTTTGGGAGCACATTTGTGAATGTATTAAGGGGGAAGTTCTGAACATGAACACTCTCATCTGATTCATTGTCACTCCTATTAAAATCACAAAGGTAAACTGCCCTAAAATGAACATTGTATTTTTTTTTTTTCACATAGAATTACTTTTTAGCTCAAGGTTGTTTGTTTTTCAAGGTTATTTTTTTTTTTTTCACATAGAATTACTTTTTAGCTCAAGGTTATGATTGTCTATGATTGTTTGAAGATATAATTGTCCAATTTCATCATTTGGCGTGATTGATTCATGTCATTAGTGGGCAGCAAGTTTGACTGCAAAATGTGTTTTAATTTTAATAAAAAAAAAAAAGTATTTTTTTTAATAGCTGACATTTGAGTGATGTACTGTATGTGCACAGCTGATGTGAGCGAGCAGTTTTAAGTAGTGTATGTCATTATTTATGTATTTATTTAATTAATTATTGGTATAAATTGGAAAAAATACCTACTTTTGTTCAGCAGACATGCATTATATTGATCAAAAGTAACAGTAAAGGCATTTCAAATAAATGCTGTTCTTTTGCAATTACTTTCAGGATGATCTTTTTTTCTAGCTGGTGAAAACAGAATCCAGTTTGCACAGTTGATTGGCAGATGAGGTAGAAGAGCGCTTATATTAAAAAGTATGTTATTGTACATTTGTGTGGGCACTTTTATAGTTATCATTATAATAATCCTTATTGGTGTGAATGGACCTTTACATAACAACAACAAAAAAAGGTGTCGTAAAGTGACTTCTCTTCTGCTCTTTCTCTAATGTCCATCCAGTGCACTGACTGTTACCCTGCAAGTAAACTACTGTCTCAAATCAGACAAACTGACTTGATAGCTGTTTTCATAGTATCTTCCCATTTCTCTCCGTCTGACAGTAGCTGTAATGGAGTCTTTGTCTCTTTCAGAGTCCCCCTGTCATCCTGCTGCTGCACACACTGTCAGACAATGAGGGAGACTGGAGCATTCTCCCACTTCTTCCTAAGTAAGCACTGTTAATACTGATATTAGCAACATAGTGAAATATCAGTGTTAAAAAATTTGGTTCACTTTGGATTATTGTTTAATAGATTTCTTGTTAAGATTTATATGTTCTGTGCTTGGATTTATTTAAATGATATCAGATTAACAAGAGTGCTGTTGTAATGAATATTAATATAGTTGTTATATTATCTATATTATAAAAGCATTAATTATTAATTGTATATTGTGAAATATTCATATTGTAGTAGTAGTAGTAATTAATATTATTATTCAAAACAATATTATTATTTAATACCATTTAAATATTATTTCTTGTGGAGTTACATTTTAGACACATTATTGCCAATCATTATGTGTATTCTTTTTTTTCTCTGCAAACATAAATAGTTTCAAAAGTCACAGGCCTGAGTGAATCAGCATTTTGAATGATTCAATTGTGTGAATGATTGTGTGCCTCACTTACAAGGACAGTCACTTATTTTGTTCTTGAACGAGTTGTTTGAGTGAACGATTCAGTGATTATTCATTAAACAGACAGATGTTTCTGTACTGAATGAATCATTGTTTTTGAACAAATCAGTTGAATGATTCAGTGACTCATATGACTCATGTTCTCACCTACTGGTGTAACAATGTAAAAAACCACCACTAATGCACAGACTAATTATGAATGATTATATTCTGTTGATGTGTTTGTATTAACTAGTATAAAATTTCTTTACAATTGTTAATAATTGCAGAATGTTTTTTTCTCTCTTTTAGCTTGTCATCACAGTTTGGCAAGAATTCATCTTGGATCATGTTTCTAGAAGAAGACACCAGAGTGAAACTCCAAAAACTTCATGAAGTCCTCAAAAAATTTGACCGCAGAAAAGTAAGAACTTTCCATATTGTGCTGAATGTAATCAAAATTCATATTTAGCCTTTAACTGACAGACATTTCCAATCTTTATGCACTCGCAATGCCTTAAAATACCAATGGACCAGTCTGATACCTGTAGAATTTCCTGCATAGCCTGTGTTTAATGGATTTTGAATTGTGCTCCATCTAGCTACATTATGAATGAGATCTTAAAGGGATAGTTCGCCCAAAAATGAAAATGCTGTCATCATTTACTCACCCTCATGTCGTTCCAATCCTCTATGAGTTGCTTATTTTAAATGTCAGACCCAAACTATCACTTTAATGCTTTTAAGTCTTTTTTCTTAAATGATGTCAACAGGAATTATTTTAAATGTCAGACCCAAGGGTGTAAGCATTTTATGATGAAAGCTGTTCTGAGAAACTGATTAACAGTCTGACCTGGAAAAGTGAAAAAATGTATTGTGTTTGCACAAAATGACTCTCCATAATGCTACTTTATCAGTGTTAAAACCCTCTTAACAGCAATTGCAAAATGTGTCAGCCTACGAGTGATATCCAAAAAAATTGCAGTTGTTATTCATAAAATGGATATGGTAATTGATGTCTATATTTTTAATATGAGAGAGTAATGAAGGGGGAGAATTTCCTGACTGAATCTTTTTCACCCGCACATGTGACACCAAGTGCAATAACTACAAAGATAACGATAAACAAAAAATTATTCTCAGTATTAAAGAATAGCGGAGTACAAACCACAGCTATAATGATAAAGGCACAGAGAAACCTCTGGAATCACTTTCAGAATGATTTTTCCCAAATGTGTTGCGTTCTCAGATTTTGCTTGTAGTTGTCCTCACAGATGACATTTAACACTAAATAAGTAACATAGATAAACATAAATTCTGATCATTTCTTAGACTCGCCTTCATATTATATATTAATGCAATTTGATCACGTAAAGCCGTTTACAGCTGCCTGGTTTGTCGAATGAACTGTTCAAGTGACTCATCACAGATTTCCACTTCGTTAAAAATCAGTTTACCAGAATCTTTTCAAAGTAACATAATAATGTGAACTACATTATGATGAGTCACTTACACAGTGCATTCAACATGACAGGCAGCTGTTTAGCACAGCACTACCAGTAAAACTTTTCTATGAATAAACTATTAAATTCATTTTTTTTCCCCCTTTGTAGTTTTGACAATGTGACTGTCACTTAATGGAAGCTTATTTCCACAACTGAAAAATAAAAATGGATACTTGTGACGTTTTATTTCATTTTTTTTTCTTGCTATTCTTGGGGGATAAATGCAATTCTGAGAGAAAAGGGAAGAATTCTGAGATAAAAAAAGTCGCAATTAACTTTTCTACTTTTTATTCTGTGACAGAAAAAAAAAAACTTAATTGCAAGATGTAAACTTACAGTTATGAGCCTTTAATTGGGAGATATAAACTCACAATTCTGAGGAAAGAAAGTTTGTGAGTCACAGTTAACACAGTTAACTAGTAATTTTATTGTGTTGTCGAAAACCTTCCATAGTCGCTAAATTATATTGCTGTATTGACTGTGTTGAGGAAACGACCTCAAGAAGTTTGTAATCAGAGACTGAATATATTAATGTCTGAGACCATCACACAATAGCATCTGAACGAGTGTCAGCTGTGACGCTGTGATTTAGCCTGAGATGACCATCACAGTTTGATTGATCTCCACATTTTGTCCTCAGGAGTGGTTTCTTGGCAAGCCTCTACATGATGAAGAGTCCACCATCATCCATCATTATGCCTTCTCTGAGAACCCTGCGGCTTTCGAGTACCCAGACTTCTCTGCAGGATGGGCGCTTAGCATCCCTCTTGTCAACAGGTTAGAAAGACAACCTCAGCTGAACTGCTGTCATGCAGTAGACATGTACTATGGTGTTAACATGGTATTCTAGTGTACCTATGGTATGTTTTGAAACCATGAAATGCCATGTATGAACAGGTATTGTGTGTATTTTTAACATTTTAATGACTTAATTTTAGATATTTCACATTTTAGGTTGACGAGCAAAATAGAAGAGGAGCCATTAAAATCAGACTTCACCATAGATCTGAAACATGAGGTGAGACATTTTAAGGAGTATGTTTTGGGATGACGATTGACTGACTGTATATAGTTATTTGAAATTGATTCCATTGTAAATTAAAGTGTGCACTAAGAAAAATGGTGTGATTAAATAGTTGAAAACTATCACCTTAGAAACATTACAAACACTGCAAAAATATTACAATTTATAAAGAACATTATGCATAGACTATACTGCTCTAAAGTTTGGGGTTTAAATGTTTGGCATTCATCATGTTTGCACTATAAGTGCCTTGTCGTTGTTGTGGAAAAGGAAACTTTGTAATCATTCCCTCATTTCACCCTTTAACTGGAGTAGCTCTAGCAGTACCAGAATCTACCGGCACATTTCTCAGGGACATTTTTTATTTCAACCTCCTCTTTTTTCCATCTGTTTCCCTCTCCCTATGTCTCTCTAGCTCTCTTTCCACAAAATTCTTACAAAAATAAAGTATTCTTCCTATCTAGTTCCCATACTCTCAAAAAAAAAAACATTAGCTTCACTGTTCCTTCTGCAATATTAGTGTGTTTGTTCTTCTTCAGCTCTTTCCCTGCAGAGTCCCCGCAGCGCCGAGGACAGACTGTCTTATCATTTATAGGATACATCTTGAGAATCTTATTTTTGTGTGAGATCTATCTCTATATACAGAAACTAAAACAACTTTTTAAAGTACTGTATTGTTCCATGCTTCTTATCATGGTGCTTATGGAGTACTGCAGGTTTAAATCAGGCATACAACATTTTAGATCAACGTGGTTTTGTCTTTTATTCATTTTCAACTTCTGTAATTTACCCATTCTAATGTCATTCCAAACTAATGTTTTTCTGTAGACAACAAAAGAAAATATTTTATAAAAGCGGGAACCCGTGCTGGTTTGGACCCCTTTGACTTGAAACAATTGAAACATTCTTTAAAATATCTTATTTTGTGTTCCACAGAAAAAAGAAAGAGATACAGGTTTGGAGCAACATGAAAATGAGTTAATTTGCTGAAAATGTACTTACCCTTATGTCACCTAAGATGTAGTTGAGTTTGTTCCTTCGTGATTCATCTGAGAAGATTTGTAAATGTAGCTTGCTCACCATTGGATTCTCTGCAGTGAATGGGTGCCATCAGAATGAGAGTCCAAATAACTGATAAAAAACATCACAATAATCCACTCGAGTCCATCAATTAACATCTTGTGAGTAAGTATCCATAATGATACTTTAAGTAAAAAAGTGATCTGGTCTGAATCAGGAGAGAAATATGCACAGATCAAGCACCATTTACAAGCAAAAACAGTTCTAAACAAATATGTCAGTGGATTTTGATGTCAGAAGATATTTTAAGATAATACGTGGATGGATTTCTTTTTTTTTTTTACTGGAGCAACTGGAGAACTGGATTATTGTGATGTTTTTATCAGCTGCTGTTTGGACTCTCACTCTTAACGGCACCCATCAACCGCAGAGGATCCATTGGAGAGAAATTGATGTAAAGCTACATTTCTCCAAATCTGTTTGGATGAAAAAACAAAACACTCTTGGATGACCTGAATGATTAAATTATCAGCAAATTTCTTCTTTTCTTTTTTTCTTTTTTTTTTTTTTTTTGGAGAGCTATTACTATATAAAGGGATACTTCTCTCCAAAATGAAATTTTTGTCATTAATCACTTACCCCAATGCCGTTCCAAACCCGTAAAAGCTTCGTTCATCTTCGAACACAATTTAAGATATTTTGGATGAAACCCGGGAGGCTTGTGACTGTCCCATTGACTGCCAAGCAACTTACACTGTCAAGATCCAGAAAAGTATGAATGACATCGTCAGAATAGTCCATCTGCCATCAGTGGTTCATTCTGAATTTTATTAAGCACCGTGAATACTTTCTGTATGCGAGGAAAACAAAAATAATGACTTTATTCAACAATTTGTCACCTCTGTGTCTCTCCGCATCACCGTAGTGCCATTTTGGAGAATATCTGCTGAACGCAGGCAGCTTAGGCTGGGTTTACACTGGCAGAAAAATCTGATTTTTAAACACAAAAATCTACATGAGATCCGATTTCCAAATGTGGTTTTAAATCAGATACTTATCGAGTTCAAATTTTTTTGCATCCGATCTGAGCCGTTTCCAATGTGGTTTTTAAATGCGATACCTATCTGTTATCTGGACATCCGTCCTACGTCTAAACACACACATCCAATTCCCTGCAAAACTCCCAATGCGAGGGCAACACGTTTTGCCCACCTCTGCCCCGTGAATTTTATAAATACTACGAATACAGCGAAGCTGTTAGTATATATTTCTTATATTGTACATTTCCCACTAACCAGTTAATAACTTTTTTTTTGTTTTTTTTTTTTTCCTCTGCCCCCTGAATTTTATAAATACAACAGCTTCGCTACTGTTAAAGCTCTCTCTCTCTTGTTAATTAATTCAAATTCATTTAATAAATATCATCTTGGCGCTCAAGCTTCACACCCACACTGTCAATCAATTTCTAACTAACTCTTGTTAATTAATTCAAATTCATTTAATAAATATCATCTTGGCGCTACTTATTTCACTAAAGAATTCTACCTCTAATGAGCTGTATAAAATATCATACCAAATGAAAATTACCGTCATTTTCCGTGATTTATCCATTCAGTGAGATTTTAAGCTGCAAAACATCCATGACAGCCATTGTCCATGATGGCAAATAATAGCGAAATGGCCACTCGACATGAATTATATAAATAATTTTAATAGCACGGCCATTCAAAACCTGAGGATCTATCATGTGCGATCACTCACAATCATTTTGGGGGTGGAAATTATGTAAACACAGATATCTGATACCAGTCGTGTCTAAATTGAATGTAAACAGACTGGACAAAAAATCGGATATGGTCAAAAGATCGGATCTGTGCATTAAGACATGCAGTGTGAATGCAGCCTTATTCTCCAAAAAGGTTCTATGGTGATGCAGAGAGTCACAGAGGAGACAAATTGTAGATAAAAGTCGTTATTTTTGTTTTCCTCACGTACAGAAAGTATTATCGTTGCTTAATAAAATTCAGATTGAACCACTGATGGCAGATGGACTATTCTGATGATGTCTTTCATACTTTTCTGGACCCTGACAGTGTAAGTTACTAGGCAGTCAATGGGACAGTCACAAGCCTCCCGGTTTTCATCCAAAATATCTTAAATTGTGTTCCAAAGACGAAATAAGCTTTTATGGTTTGGACGTGGGGGTAAGTGATTAATGACAAAATTTTCATTTTGGGGTGGAGTTACCCTTTAAAGAATGTTTTATTAAATCATTCTTCTTTTTCTTCTGCAGGTGGCGCTGTACATCTGGGAGGACAGAAAGGGACCTCGACTGACAGGGGTTCCAGAGCTTTGCACAATACCAGAGCATAATCCAAGAGCTCAGTACTGTGCCACCACTGTCAGCAGCCGATCACCACTGTGTGTAGGTTACCTCCACAGCGAGCACTTAACACACCTGTCACACACACCTAATCAGTATGTGGAGAAGGCTGACAGGAAAGAAGGTGCAAACCTTGGGTGGAGGTGATGAATGTGATTTGTGCTGAAATACTTTGGTTAAAAGCATTTGCTAAATGAATAAATGAAATGGAGTGTCAGAGTTTACACTTGAGTGACAGATTATCATATTACTTTAACTTTAAGATTTTTTTTTTGTATGTGTTTGTTCCACAGAAGAAAGTTCTTTAAGATAATACTATCATTTTGAGATAATAGCAGCACAGTAATTTGGTACATAATGTTTTCCTTTAAACAACAGCACATCTAATAGCCTTGTGTGCATGCGACCTTTGGAAAATCAATCCAGCGCATGAGTATGATTAAGAAGATGTTTTGGCAGATTGCTTATTATTTCATCCAGTTTCAGTCTGAAGACTGTGTTCACTGCACAATTGTTATGCTTAAAGCTTTACTCAAATGACTATGAATATATGAAGTTGTGTTGTTCGCAGACATCACCATCAGGCACACTAAAGTGTCTGTCGCCTGTTTCCATTATGGACCGTTACAATCTCATTGATTTTAAGTGCCACTTTGTGGTTTCTTTTGGAAACATATTATATAATTCATAAACTGCTGGGATTGAGGCTCTGAATCGAGTGAACTAGAGAGTCTTATTTGACAAGCTTTTATACTTTTAGTTATATTAGGTATTTTACTTACTCCTCATTTCCATTTTAACAAACACACATCACTACAAAAAAACAATGGATCAGTAAGATTTTTAAAGCTCATCAAGGCTGCATTTATTTAGTAGTAGATCATTTGATTCTTTTTTTTTGACTTTTCTTTCCTTGTAAAAAAATTATACTTTTTCTATTATATCTAATTGTCTTGTTTTAATTTATTATTTAATATATATATATATTATATATTAAAATAGAAACTTTCTAGCATTAATGTTCTCTATACTTTTTCTATTATATCTAATTGTCTTGTTTTAATTTATTATTTATATATATGCAGTGCCATTCAAAAGTTTGGGATCAGTAAAATTTTTAATTTAGATTTTTCTAAAGAAGTTTCTTATGCTCATGAAGGCTGGATTTATTTGATAAAAAATACAGGGAAAATTTTAATTTTTTGAAAATTCTTTTTCTATTCTTTTGACTTTTCTTTCTTTGTTAAAAATTTAAAAAAGACCCTCTAATACTAATGTTCTCTATACTTTTTCTATACTATCTACGTTTCTTTTATATAAAAAAAAATATTTTATTAAAAAATAAATTAAAAATAACCTTCCTATGTGTACTGCTTTAGGCTAACTGAGACTTGTCACAGCACTTAAACATATTTTTGCTCTATTGATGGTTTTGATTGCTTCTGTTGTCCTCATTTGTAAGTCACTTTGGATAAAAGTGTCTGGTAAATGCCTAAATGTAAAAATATATTATAAACAATATATATGTTCACATATATCACCATCAAGTGCATCTATTTCCATTATAAATATTACAGTCTTATTAACTTTAGGTGACACGTTGAGGTTTTAATTTCAAATATTATAATTTTATTTTAAAACTAAGAAAAACTAAAATAATAAAAAATAAAATGTATTTATATTTTTTTAAATATAAAATATTTATAAATACAAAAATATATATATCATTTATATCCTACAAAATAATTAAGGGAAGCTAAATATTTTAAATAATGCCTATGTTCAACAGCCGGCTATTCAAATGGGCATCAGTGTTATCAGGTCATTTCAGGCAGGACAAGTTGTCCTCTCCTGCGCCCCAGTTTCATCTCTTGACAAAAACATCAAGAATCTCTTGGCATAAATATTCACAGTAGGCTCAGATCAAAGCAATATCTCCGCGAAGCAGTCCTAAGCACTTTTACCTCAGTTACGGTTATCAGGCCTTTGCATGCTCTCCTCAGATCCAGAACCAAAACCTCAACCAGAAATACACAGAAACACACACTGGCATAATATGGGATTGCAGTGTCTGGTGAAAGGTGAAAATCACAAGTTTGATTTGGAAGGGCAGATGTTTCCTGAGGATAAACAAACTCTATTGCAGTTTGTGACTCTTAAAGCTTGCGTCTATGTTAGTAAAGATGACTAGTGAGTAAATGGTCTTACTATGGATTTTGCCGATGGTTTGAAAACACCTGTTGTGATTCACAGTGGCAAAGTAGAAAGGTTTATGAAGGGTGAATAAACACACTAATGTGGAATATCCCTCACATTAATGGATGCCTCCAAAATGAAAATCATGACTGATGTGACTTCACAGGTGCAGTTTTAACAACAGAGACAGAATCATCACTTATATGATGCTGAACAGATTGAAATAAAAAAAATACATTTCTGAAATAAAAATAATTAGTTTCTTTAAATTAATGTACAGATACATTATTTAAAAGTGTGCAGTTTACAAATATAAATAAAATATACAGTTTCATGGCCTTTAAGAAAAAATCACCCACTAAGTTTAATATGTTCTTTATCTGTGTGCTTATTTTTGTAAGAGCAGTGCAGTTAATTCAATTCATTTATTGCAGTTTATCTGCATCCTTCTCCATTTGTAGATTATTTTACTCCTTACATAGAGAATTTTAAAATAACTTATAGCTAATATAATAATCAGAAGTCAGAAAGAGCTTTATTACCAAATACACACACAAAGGAATTTGACTTGACGACAGGAGCTTCCAGTGCAGACGAAAAGTACGCAAAGTATGCATTAAATAATGCACTATATACAGAAGTAGAAATATAACACAAATATAAAAAAAATAAAAAAATAAAACAAACACATTATACATAAGTATAAAGTAAAAAAAAAAAAATAAAAACTTTAAATTAATGTACAGATACATTATTTAAAAGTGTGCAGTTTACAAATATAAATAAATATTAATAAAAAAAAAATCATCATTTATATATATAAAAAAAAAATAAAAACCAACAAACATATAGCTAAAATATGGGTATTTCTGTATAAGTTGTACATTCCGATTGTCATTTATAAAATTATATTTTATTATCAGCCTTGTATCTGTTCATTTAATGGCAATTCAGTATCTGTGTGTCCAAATAGTGCATAAAAAAAAAAAAAAAAAAAACCTTTTCAAGTAGTGTTCTTACTTTTTCACAGCTCTGCACAGTAGAGAAGTATTTAAATTGTCTGAATAATTTGTGTAGTGATGACTACATATCATTGAACATTATTTAATCATTCAAAAATCATTCTTTTCACCTGTGTGTCCCCAGGGCCAGCCTGTTAAGAGTGACAACATCTTCGTAGCGGTGAAAACTTGCAAGAAGTTCCATTCCGACAGAGGTGAGTGGTGCATTCTTGATCATCAGCGCTCCTAACACACACGTCTCAAGGGCCCTCCCGTTCTTCACAAGAGCACTAAGTTATGATATCGTGTGTCAGAGGCTGTGCAAAAAAGTTACGTGTGGCTCCTCGAACCCTGCACGTCATTGCTTCCCATCACTCAAGTCACTGCTGATGAAGTCCGATGTCCTCTCCCTTTAACAGTTCAGCAAGCATCACTGTTTGACCTCTGAAGTAACTCCGTATTGAGAGATCTTTGGCTGAGTGCCCTGGTGGGCATCACTCCAGTCTTCTCTCCACTATTAGAGCCCTTCACTGAAACTCTGGCTAGTTGCTAAGTACCAGGCATCAATTCAATCTTAATGAGACCGATGAAGTTTTGCAGTTTGAATTCAGAGAACCATCTGGGAAGGACACGTCAGTTACATCTAATGGCACCGATTATCATAATTATCTCTCGCTAGTCACTTCGAGGAGTTTTAAGGATGGTATTAGAAGGAACATGAGATTTTGAGATCCATCTTTTCACACTGAGGACAACTGAGGGACTCATGTGCAACTATTACAGAAGTTTCAAACACTCACTGATGCTCCAGAAGGAAAAACAATGCATTACGAGCCCGGGGTAAATACGTTTTTTCTTCTGTAGCCTCTGAAGGGCAGTATTAAGTGAAAAAATATGATATTTAGCCAAAATCTCCATTCTGTTCAAAAGTTTTCACCCCCATCTCTTAATGCATGGTTTTTCCTTCTGGAGCATCAGTGAGTGTTTGAACCTTCTGTAATAGTTGCATATGAGTCCCTCAGTTGTCCTCAATGTGAAAAGATGGATCTCAAAATCAAACAGTCATTGCTGGAAAGGGTTCAAATACACAAAAATGCTGTGTGGATCAATCAGGTAACAACACAGTATTAAGAATCAAAGGGATGTAAACTTTTGAACGGGGTCATTTTTATAAATTCAGCAGTTATTTTTTCTTGTGGACTATATATAAGCATCTTTTATGTGTAATATCTTATTCATGTCAGTTCTAAATAAACAATAACAGGCATTTTGTATGATAAACAATAATTAACATTTTGCAGATTCTGAAAGGGGGATGTTAACTTTTGACCTCAACTGCAATTCCCCTGCAATTATATTTAGATAAAACTACTCCTGTATCCACAAGTCTTGTTATAAATGGAGGCTTCCATATTACAACAGCTTGTTACAAATCTGATGTTCTCTTACCTGCAGAATGTTGTTCTGCTACTGATGGTTTAGACATAATGGCATTATAATGGATTGTGTTCACATCATGTGTTTGTTTTCATGGGTTAAATTTCATTTGAACTCCAGTATTAAAAAACAATATCTAAGATCTTGATGTTGATTACTGTCAACCCTGGAAGATAAAGCGGGGAAGTATTGATTGATTCTCTCTGTTCCCAAACAACAGTTCCTGTGGTGAAGAAAACATGGGGTAAACAAGCATCTCTGCTGGAGTATTACAGTGATTATGCCGATCCCTCTATACCCACCATTAATCTGGGAGTACCAAACACAGAGAGGGGTGAGTTATTGGAAGCGTTTTCATACTTTCATATTTTCATCATGTGTGAGATTTGTTGTTAAATCAGTTGTTGTACAGAAATATGGCACTGTTGTACAAAAATGGTGCTCTGTTTCAGTCTTATGTTGTATTCATAGCCAAGCAGAAATTAGGAATGGTTACTGGCACTTTCTACAAATAAGGTGCAAAATTGGGTAAAAATTGTTAAAACCTGTATGGGCTGAATTTATTTGATCAAAAATACAGCAAAAACGCTATACATATATTTGAAACAGTTTAAATATATTTTAATATGCTATTTATTCCTCTGATGATAAAGCTGAATCTTCAGCATCATTACTCCAGTCTTCAGTGTTGCATGATCTTTCAGAAATCATTCAAATATTCTAATTTGGTGCTCAAGAAAACAAATCTATTGGTACTTTTGTAACATTATAAATGTCTTTACTGTCACTTTTGATCAAATTAATGCATCCTTGTTCTATAAAAGTATTAATTTAACTGACCTCAACTTTTAAACAGTAGTGTAGGCCTGATGCAAACATACGGTACAGTTTAACACCTACTTGCAAGATGTTATTTAAAAAAAATATAAAATAATACTAAATAGAATGGCTAGCAGAGTTTCAATCTGATGATGCTAGTTCTTGGGTGTTGTCACAGTTTTAAGTAATTTTATGATATTTTTAATAGCATTTAATGCATCAAAATGTGAGACGTTCATTACAAAATTTGACTAGTCATTACAGTTATTAAAATAATTTTTTACTACAATAAATAGAATTTATTTCAAAATTTTAATGCCGTTATAAGATTTGTTAGGTAGAGTCTTAGATAGAGTCATTTATTTATTTACCTTTATTTAACCAGGAGAAAAAAATGTACATAAAATGTCTAGCACTTCAGGCTGGATCAAGTATTGGCTTTTTGGAGTCTAAGGACAGATTGAAAAGAGGTATTTGACTAGAGGTGTTTTGGCTGTTTTCTGATGATTAGAATGAAATATAACAAGTTAATATAAGAAGCAGTCAGTAAATTCTATGTGCTTTAGGGTCAGCTTTCAGTATCTCTTTCTAATCCTGCCAAGCCAACCCACAAGCCTTACGCTAAACTTTCATGAAGTCTCCCACTGATAACCTATGCAAATTTGATCTTCAGGCTGAAGTGAACTCTGTGCTTTTCTTCTGCAAGTGTTTTTGCTAGTTTCAGCCCGACGCAGTTCTCATTTTCCCGTCCTGTGCCACGTCTTTTATATAGCAAATGCATTTGCTCCCATATGTGCATTCAGGGGCGTGCTGGTCTGAAAATGAGGTGTGTTCAGGCGCATTGTTGGCACGTTGCTGTTTTGAGGAACTGAAAATAGACTGCGCAATAGACCAACTCAAACCTGGTCTAAAGTCTGGTGCAATGTTTTTTCTTTGTTATTTAAAGAGTGCATTAGTAAGGGGGGGTCCACAACGCGCATACAGCAGCACACAAACATGCCAAATATAATTACAATGTAAAATAATATTATTGTGTAGGCTACATAAATATAAAAATGCCTACATGTCATAATGGATAGTCATTGCATGTATCAGAATTAGGCTACCTATTTGCTCACGTATGAGCGGCTCCGTTTCCTCTCTGGAGACGTGTTCTGTCTTTGCACTTGCAAATTCCGCTGTGTAAATAGCAAATCCGCCATGGCTCGAGCGCAACTGGCTCTTAAAGGGATACCCCCCAACAAAATGAAAATTTTGCCATTAATCACTTACCCTCATGTCGTTCCAAACCCGTAAAAGCTCTGTTCATCTTCGGAACACAATTTAAGATATTTTGTATGAAAATCTGGAGGCTTGAGACTGTCCCATAGACTGCCAAGTAAATAGCAGTGTCAAGGTCCATAAAAGGTATGAAAGTCATTGTCAGAATACTCCATCTGCCATCAGATGTGCAATCTGGATTATATGAAGCGACAGGAACACTTTTTGTAAGCGAAGAAAACAAAAATAAAGATTTTATTCAATAATTCCTTTGTCAACGGTCTCCTCTGTGTTTCTTCATATCACCGTATGCTGTGTATGCTCTTCTGTGTCATCCTCACCACAAGGATGCACTGTTTCTACATGTATTTAGCTTTGATTTCAAATAAAACAGCGCATCCTTGTGGCGCGGATGACACAGAAGAGCATACACAGCATGCGGTGATATGAAGAAACACAGAGGAGACCGTTGACAAAGGAATTATTGAATAAAGTCGTTATTTTTGTTTTCTTCGCTTACAAAAAGTGTTCCTGTCGCTTCATATAACCCAGATTGCATGTCTGATGGCAGATGGAGTATTCTGACGACGACTTTCATACGGTGATATAAAGAGACACAGAGGAGCCCGTTGACAAAGGAATTACACTGCTATTTATTCATCCAAAATACCTTAAATTGTGTTCCGAAGACGAACAAAGCTTTTCCGGGTTTGGAACGACATGGGGGTAAGTGATTAATGACAAAATTTTCATTTTGGGGTGGAGTATCCCTTTAAAGAGAATGGGAGATGAAACTCTGATTGGTTTATTGCATGTTACGCCCAAAAATCACCCATTAATCATTAAGAGAATAGGGGCAACCTGTTAAGACCATGTGCCCGGGCTCGCCGATCATTTTCCCGTGATTAAACTAGCAAAAGTGGATTCGGACACGCCCTGAGTGCACATGCCAAGTGCGCTTTAAATCATGCGCTTAGATCGTTAAAATAGGGCCCTGAACTGGAAGTTCAATCAGAATCACAAAGTGGGACATACACCTAAATTTTTTCTACTGGAGACTTTCAATTTACCATTTTGTCCATTCAGCTGAGCACCTTATTTCAATAGAATGCCCTCTAGCACTCTCTTTTCTGCTGTTTTTTTTTTCCAAAACTCAGTCAAAAGTAAAACTTTATTTGAAGTAGCTTCTGATGGGTCAGTTGTTCGTTTGATCACCTTCTCCCTTCTTTTTGATGTTAAAAAGCTCTTGGCACATTCTGTTCCCATGTTCTCCTTACTTGTTTATTTATAAGGGTGTTAGTTTGACATGATGTCTCTGGCTAAGAACCCTCTTCTGTGGATTCTCTTCATTTTCTCTCTTGTTCTTGTCAAATCAGCAGGATTCTTGTTTTTAATCATGACAGATAGTAATGAAAGAGAGTGATCAAAGACCCTAATTTATCTATCTATCTATCTATCTATCTATCTATCTATCTATCTATCTATCTATCTATCTATCTATCTATCTATCTAACTATCTATCTATCTTTATTTTAGGATATTTGTTGTGGAGAGTGTCCTGTTCTCCCTGTGAAGTCTGAAGGCAGCACATTTTGTTCTGTTCTCTTCCCTTAGCCGTCATTGTTTTTCTGGCATTATTGTCACCAGTGCAGTTTCTTCGTTCTGCTAAGCGTACAGTTCCTTCAGGGTCTTGCCTTTCTCCTGACGGTGCACATTCTCTATTCAATATCACAATCTGATTGTGTGCTTAGGAAAACATTTCCCTCACATACTCGCTGATATCACATCATGTCTGCGGTACTTATCCGAAGGGTACATAATGGAAATATAACATTCCGTTCTCATTCCATTCCGTTTCTTCGGACAGCTGAATGACAGCGGTGAGGTGGAGGGCTGAATTGTAAAGCTCTCAGCAAAGTCAGACAAAGTCAACTCGCCTCTGGGTATTTAAAAAAACACAAGGTAGCTGGATTTGAAGAACATTGATTATGTTTTGAAAGGTGCTTGCAGACTTTTCTTGTACGTTTCCAACACATTACGTACTTTTATCTACTTGCAGGTCACTGTGGGAAAACATTCGCCATCTTGAGGAGATTTTTGAGCAATCACGTGCCTAATACCGATTGGCTGTTGATTGTAGATGATGATACTCTTATAAGGTAAGCCTATTCAGCTGTCAGCTTGTGTACATGTAGGCAGCATGTGCCTGTTTTCTGGGAAATGGCATGACTTTACAAGGAATCTGTGGTGTTTGTAGCAATTTACACGTTGGTGGGTGGCATAATGTGTTTGGTTCTCACAGCTTGCCCAGACTGCAAGCCTTGCTGAGCTGCTATGACTCCAGTGAGCCGGTGTGTCTGGGAGAGCGCTATGGGTATGGACTGGGTCAGGGAGGATACAGTTACATCACTGGTGGTGGGGGGTGAGTGTCTGCTTCACTGTGAAAAAAAAACAGCTTTTGACATTATTTGATGTAACGATGTGTCCTAAACACATTTAAAGCTATGAGGTGAGTTATATTGGACACTTTTGTATAAATTAAAATGAATCATTAATCAGCTGAGAGAAAGAGCAAGAGATGTTTTAATTTATTGATATGGGATATTTTATTATTCATGCTTTTTTCCTCTGTTTTTAGATTTAGATTTCCATTGTTGTACCCTTGTTGAACACTCAAAGTTAATCTTAGTTTAAAAACCTTAAAAATAGTAACACTGTTAAATGCAATGTTCCATAAATCTATTATACATCTATGAATATTTATTTTTCATACTGTATATCGTAATATTGTGATGCATACATTTACTTAAGGCTTTTAAAACCATTAATTTTATTTTGTGTGTGTGTATGTGTGTGTGTGTACTTTAATGAAATGGTATTTAGTATCGACCATTTATCAGTTTTAAATAATTATTGGCCACAATTTTAATATTGATTTATCCCTAATTTGAAGTCCAAAAAACAATAGAGTATTAAATTGTGTTTTAAATCATTTAATTATATTCATTATAATAAATAAATATATAATTGAGGATCCTGCACACCTTTTCAGTCCACATGTGACATGGTTGCAAGTTATAAGTTCTTCCCAATGAGTAAAAACTTCATTATTAATTTGCTGCATATCCAAAAATAATTTTTTTTTTTAAAAATTATATAAATAGGGAACAATTTTAAAAATAAAATAATCAGAAAAAAATTGTGAGTATATAAGATTCACGGAAAATTGCGTTATTTTATAACCATTTATTTATATACGGAAAAATGAAAATCAAAACTTACAAAAGAAGAAAAAAAACTGAGGTTTAAACTGAAATAATTTTTTTTTCATTGATAACTATTATTTTTATTGAAAATATTTTTTAATTATATAGAATCGCAAACTGAATCATGTGTAATTAAATATATCAGCATTCCCAGTTTCTATTAATAAAAAAAATTTCATAAAGGCAGCAGAAATATCAAATAAACTATCCAATATGGTGGGCCTTCCAGTGTTACTCAGTAGGCCTTCAAGTCAAAAAATACCAAAATCAGTAAATACATAATTTGGTGTAAATACAAACAGTCATCAGTAAAAAGTGTAAATACAAACAGTCATCAGTAATGTTAAAATCCACTGCCATGACGACAATGTAACATTACAAATCACAGAGGTGACGAACGACAATGTAACATTACAAATCACAGAGGTGACGACAAAGTGCACCAACCACATTTGCAAACTGAGCTCTCTTATTTGGCCCCCTATAGATAAATGCCAACATGTTGTGCAATTTGCTAGCATATTTGGAAACAGTTCCTGCAGAAATGAGCTTACCGTAAGTGACTGTGTGCACATGCAACAACCTCTCATGTGGGATTCACAAACCCTGCAATGATAAATCAATATTACATATCACAGCACTCAATAAAGGTGTATTCAGTTGTTTTTAAAATCCTGCATTGGAGAAGTCAAGTATTCTGTGCTGCTGTGTTGTGTCTGGTACAGGATGGTATTCAGTCGAGAGGCTGTGGTCCAGCTGTTGGCGAGTGGCTGTAAGTGCTACAGTAACGATGCTCCCGATGACATGGTTTTGGGCATGTGTCTCAATGCTCTACGAGTTCCTGTCACACACAGTCCCCTCTTCCACCAGGTACACACACACTTTTATCTAATCCAAATAAGGATATACCACGGACTTCTTTTTTTTTTTTTTTTTTTTTTTTTTTTTTTATACTGAAAATGATTTACATCATTTATCAAATGTTTTTCTTTCCAAGTAATTTATGCTAGCAGAGCGGTTGTGTCACTAAAGGTCTTAAGCAGTGCTGTATAACCAAACTTTAATGTAGCACAGACTTCCACTACTTTTCTAAAACCCATTTGAGCTCAGTCAGACCTCACATCACATTTTTAAACGAAATGTCACTTCACTAGTGTATGCGAAGATGTTCTTTCTCAGGGTTTCTTTTAATGCACCAAATATCAGGAAGTTAGGAACAGTAGTAGTTTCACTGGGTTACACTAATCCTAAAAAAAGTCCTTGTTTTTGAATTCTGTCTCAGGCTCGTCCAGAAGATTATGCAAAGGAGTTTTTGGCCCACCAGACCCCCATTTCCTTCCACAAACATTGGAACATAGACCCTATTGCAGTGTTCAACAAGTGGTTGAAGGATGACAAACACACAGAAGGACTACAGAAAAACACTAAGGATGAATTATAGTGTCTGTGTTTGTATGTGTGAGAATAGTAATGTGTGTATGTCTGGTCTGTGTCATCACTGCGCATCCTTCATTCTTCTTATGTTTTCTATATAGTGAATCTTGCACAAACATGAATGGAAGGGTGCATTCTGGTCTGTATGAATGTTCTTAACTGTGTTGCATGTCTTAAATGTTTGTTGGAGAAACATTTCTGAAATATTTATATTACACGATTATCAGAACCTGTTCAAGGTTATTTGTAGGTTTATTTTTAAACTCATTTGTTTTCTAAAAGATTGGAATTATTTGTGAATTATAATGTTGGAATTTATAATAAACTTCAAGTCCTGTTGCCTTAAATCTGTTTTTTGCAGTGTCCTGATTTCAGTATTAAACACAAAAGCAGCTGCATCTCATAACTAATGAGACGCTTGTCATGAAGTGCTTGTGTTGTGTGGTCATTTTAGGCCCACAGTGGTGCACAGATCCAGAAATAGTAAAAAAAAAAAAATGCATATGATGAATCACTATGAGGAACATTATTATTTTAGTTAGTGATGATGTTCTTGGATGTTTTTGAATGTGATTTACTGTAAATGTCAGATGATCTTAATGAAAAGTCTGTAACATACTTTTGTTAAAATTTCTCACTGGCAGTGTAAAACAACACCCTTTTTACCTTGTCAAAAACAGCTCTATTCACAGCGACCTGTTTCAGTGCATGTCCCTTTAAATGATAATGAGCTACTTCTCACCCCGCCCCTCTCTTCTGTCTTCTTTCGTCGTGGAACTTGCTAACTAGCACATTATTAGGAAAGGTGATTTTAAAAGATTAATTAAAAAAACATCTCGTACTCATTTCTTCTGGAGGTAAAGCTGAATCATTAATGATTTGCACAAACATAAACACATTAAGGTAGATCGGGGGGCGCATTTCCTTCAAAAACAAAAGTAATCCACTGCGTCTTTAGCGGCTCATATGTTGGAAGTAAATGACGACTGCTATGTTCATTACATCCAACAACAAAACACCTCAGTCATTTAGGAGACATTCTTGTCTGTACCTGCTCCGGAGTCCAAACAATGGCAGACTGTTCACAGCTCACTCAGGGCAGGTCTGTGATAAAACACCAGTGGCCGTCAACAGCCGTGGGACATCACTTTGTGGGGCCAGAATCTGTGAACTGCTTGTTTGAGAGAAAGTGCTTATGCTTTGTGGGGATTTAAAAAAAATAACTGGGTGGATTTTAATTATTATATGGTGGTTGTGTGTACACACACTGGCAAGACACATTTAAGTTTAAACACCATGTGAAAGTGAATTTTGCATCGGATGTCACCTTTAATAGATTATTCTAGCCATAGATAAAGCATCATACATTTTAAAGGTCAACTGTGTAATTTATACACCTTATGATGACTGTTTCTGAACAAATTTCCAAAACAGCATCTGCACAGTCAAAAGCAACTTGCATCTACAAAAATGAAAATTCTGCGTGTGGTGCTGCTGACGTAGAACACACCCTTGTGTCATTCCAAACCCGCAAGCCATTTGTTCATCTTAGGAACACAAATTAAGATATTTCTGAGGAAATCCGAGAGCTCTCTGACCATCCATAGACAGCAAGGGTACTACCACGGACATCAGTGGTTCAACCTTAATTACATCGTTAAAATAGTCCATGTGACATCAGTGGTTCAACCTTAATTTTTGCGTGCAGAGGAAAGCATGTGCATGTGGTGCTGCTGACGTAGAACACACCTTGTTTGCGTGCAGAGGAAAGCATGTGCATGCCTCATGATACTCTCCATAATGGTGCTAAGGTGACACAGAGAAGAAGGATTGTTGAACCACTGATGTCACATGGACTGTTTTACTGAAGTCCTTACTATGTTTATGAAAATATCTGAATTTGCACTCCGAAGATGAACAAAGGTCTTATGGTTTTGGAACAACATGAGGGTGAGTATGTAATGACAGAATTTTCATTTTTGGGTGAACTATCCCTTACAAGTAACTGTCAAAACTTTCTCAATGAAATGCTGATTGCAAATTTTAGATAAAATGATGTACAGATAGATAGATAGATAGATAGATAGATAGATAGATAGATAGATAGATCAAATGATGGATTATGGATAGATGGATAAAAGAAAAGATGAACAAAATCATGGATGATGGATAGAAAAATAGATACAGTAGATGAATCGATAGATAGATAGATAGATAGATAGATAGATAGATAGACAGATAGATAGATAGATAGATAGATAGATAGATAGATAACATCTCATATGACAACAACATATAAGACTAGTTAACCGACAACAGGTTCCATAGCAACCACAAAAGAAGAGGATGAGTCTAATGCACAGCTCTCTTGCTCTCTCTTTCTCTCTCTCTCTCTCTCTCTCTCTCTCTCTCTCTCTCTCTCTCTCTCTCTTTCTCTCTCTCTCTCTCTCTCTCTCTCTCTCTCTCTCCCCTGCTGGACAAACTTTTTGCATTAGCTATAAGATGTGTCTGGCTTCTACCTGTATTGTCCTAAACTCACTCTACGATCAGATATAGGCGCTTTTGTCCTCTTGAATTGCGCGGGAACCTCATTGCGTTTCATCCACACAGAAATGCGTTCCTGTCTTTATTCTTACTATCAACAGTTACGATGCTAGACAGATATCAGGATTTTTTAGCTCAGTGTTTGGACAAAATGTAATTGCACTCATGTGGGCATGTACGACTGGCACGACGCCACAATGAGTTCGGTTCATTCTGCAGCTATTTGCGTTTTTACATCGGATTTATATTTGATATGGATATTGTTCACTATATCGATAACAACAATCAAAGGTAAGAAATTAACCATTTCAGTAAAGCATAGCTGGGTTATCTTAGAAGAAAATAATCTTATTTCATGCATTTAGGAATTGATTTTATAGGAATTTCAGGAATAGAATTAACCTACTAAAATGTAACGTTAATACTTAATTTGCTTTTTTGATGTTATATATTGTTTATATTAAATATAGGCTACATTTCGTATTATTGGATTATAAATATCTTATTCATGACCATTATTGATCCATTCAACCACATTATATATAAAACATGACCTTTATATAAACCATGACCTTATCAAATCCAGTCATGTTCGTGTGACATTTTTAAGTGGTGCCAGACTTGCAGTTATAAGTTCATTGTGCTTTTTCAAACTCGTTATATTTAATTAATGGTGAGTAAAATCAAGCTGAAACTTCAGTTAAATGACTGGAAACAAAGATGTTATAATGATGCTGAAGATGTTATAATGATGCTGAATATAATAGCTGAATATTCCTTCAGTACTAATGGAAAAATGTAAATTGTGCTGTACCACATTAAAACATCTTGTAACACCTGACCTGAGGCATGTTGGACACTGAAATCCAAAATTTAGATCCGAGGTTTGATAAGGTCATGTTTTATAAACCTTGGTTTTAAGGGATAATAGTCTTGAGAGATCTTGATCATGAGTAATATTAAATGCAGCCTATATTTATCCACAATCTTAAATAATATTTATAACTATTTTTAATATTGCTGTAAATTGGGCGAGTCATTCTAGCTCTTGAGGAACAGGTGTATGTTTCAAACTATTTTGCATGAGGAGATGGTTCAAGGGGTTAGGTTTGATGTAATTGCATTCAAAAAAACACTGAATAAGATTATAAATACCAAATTTGCATTAAATTAAATGGATATGGTCCTGTTTTCTATAAAATTGAATAGTCTTATCAGTCAATAATCCAAAATACAGTAAATGTATGTAGGTATACATTTAATGTATAAATACTGTTCTTGGCAATACTGCTGTAAATTAGGCCAGTGTTTGTTACGCTCTGTTATGCTCAGCTACATTCCAAAAAATTAAGGTTCTTTATTGCCCTTAATGGTTCCAAGAAGAATCTTTATCATCCAGTGAAACCTTTCCATTGCACAAAAGGTAAACCATGGTTCTTTTAAAGATTGGTTACTGAAAGGTTTTGTGTAGATTCCCAAAATGGTTCTTCTGTGGCACGCATCGCTGCAAAAACACCCTTTTGGAATTTTTGTTCAGAGTGTATTAAGAAAGACATTTCTGCAAAAGGATTGTGAATACACTTCCAAAAAACCAAAGTCAAATATGTTTGATAGTGCTTGAGTATTAATACATTGCGAATTTAAGTCTATACTGATAATGATTCTTGGGCTCAGTATAGTAAAAGATGCCTAAATATGAGACCACAAGCTGTTGACTGGCTTCCTTCACAGATGGCATAATGTCTCGAACACTCTTTCGAGACATTCCAAGACACGTACTGCACAGAGAGTTACAAGACATGTTACAGAGGTCAAAGAAAAATCACCCTCCCTAAATTCATTATATATCTACATCATTCTTTAAAATTCACTTTTGCCTCATAAATATGTATGAATCCTATAAGAAAGCAGATATCTTTATGGTTTGATATCTCTCTCCTCACCTCTTTATTTTCTTCTCTTTTACCACAATGCACCTTATTGCTGTCAAAAATAATTTGCATTAGAGATTTGCACTGATTGCTCATATGAATATTCCAGTCTAATGTTCTTGTCTCTGAAGAATGTGCCACCACATATGGAGGAGTAAGAGTCTTTATTATCTAAAACTCAAAGGAAATGGGTTTATTTTTGACATAATCTGCACAGTCGGTCCCTTTTCCCGAAGCATTTTGATGTGTATTTGGAGATTAGCATTGTCTGGCTTGTATCACTTCATATCTCATAATTACAGATTGCTTATTGCTCATTATTTTACTAAAGCCTTAAGTATCCTCAATGACCTATAATATTATTATAGTTAAGTACTGATTTGTAAATGTAAAGATGGATGTATAATCACATAAGACATGATCAAGGTCTTGGGAGGATAAAAAGAAAAAGAAACTTACTGCACTTAGACCACCCGACTGTACATTTACATCTGAAGGACACCTTGATTATTTGATTGCATTAATACCTTAACTTTGAAAGTGATTCCTAAGCCTTTTTTTGTATTTTGTCCCAGCAGCAGGTCTGGAGCAAGACTGTCCGGTGGGTCATTTTCCATGTGGCAATATGAGCATCTGTCTGCCACAGGTTCTGCACTGCAACAGCCAAAACGTCTGTCCCAACGGAGCTGATGAGGACAACTGTCGTCAGAGCTGTTTATAAATACAGACATCTCACGTGTAGCATATCTATATTTACTGCATTTCTGATTGGTCATAAGGGCTTTATCACAACTATAATGTTTTCTGAGATTTTCAAACACCTTTCAAACTCTTAAATTACTCTTAAATTTAAAATGTTATTTTTTGTGAATTGTATCTTCCCAATGTAATAAAAAAAAAAAAAAAGTTTATCTTTATAATTGAAAAATGAAATGCAAAATTTAATGGCAGAGATGTTGATGTTTATATTAACCTATAAGTGTATGTGTGTTTTGTATAAATGAGTGTGTGTGTGTGTGTGTGTATGTGTGTGTGTGTGTGCGCTTGTCTTATGTTGACTCTCATCGATGTCCATCTCTCTGAATGAGACAACAGTGGCTGGGCAGATCTCTTCGACCAGACTTTTAAAAGGGTTTATCCACAAGATCTTGCTACAGACTGCCGTAAATTTACACTTAATCCCGTCATTACCTCTTAACAGTTTGCTCTCTTAGAAACACAGTCTTAAAACTGCATGTATTAGTACAGAATGTACCTAAACTATATCCAATGCACTGTGCAATATTTATGTCACTTGCAATAAAAGTTACAAGTTCAAATGTATAATTTATTTAAAATGTATTTTAGAAAATTTGCTACAAAGTAAAACAATGCATTATAGTTAATTGTTAATAATATTTTGGTTGTCACTCTACACAAACCTCCAATACATAGTTTTGGTCTGCATTGCCAAAACTAGAATCTGAATGTGTGTTTTTGTGTGTCTCTCTTTTCTGTCCTGCCTTGCAGAAGTGGAGCAGTACCCTGATCTCTGGCAGTGCATTAACACTGATATCCACTGTGTGCATGTCAGTTTGAGATCCATTCCACAGGTGTCAGTACGTCCCTGTACGCAACCTTCCATTGCAAATTTGTGTTCTTAACATTCATTTTATAAATGATAAATGTCTAATTGTTAAAATTCTAGGCTGAATTTTCCTTCACATTAAAAATGACTATGTAAAAAACTCGGGGGCAGGTTTAGCACTGTTTTTTTTGGAACAGTCTGAATTGTAATGTAACAGTCAGCTGTTAAGCAACAAACAACCAGTCAGAAACTGAACTTAGCTTTCATAACTTTGAAATAAAAAATGCTCAATTACCCTTTTCACTTTTTAATTTTGTGGCAAAAAAATAAATAAATAAAAATGTATTGTGAGATTTTCACTTTTTAATTTTGTGGCAAAAAAATAAATAAATAAAAATGTATTGTGAGATGTAGACTCAGAACTTCAGAAAAAAAAATCTGAATTGTAAAATAAAAAGATTATATTCTTACAGCTATTTTCTGAAAAGTATATTTAGAAAAACTTGAGAGCATGTATGGGCAGGAATTTTGTAAAATCTGTAAATCTTGTTTTGATGGCACAATATGCAAATGAGAACATTCACCTAAATTACAAATTGTTAGCAGTATATGCTATATCAGTTTTGAGGGTGTTTTTTTTATTTATTTTCTTCATTTCAATACACAGATGAAACATTTTTGAGTGTTTAATTGGCTATTTGTGTTGCTTTTTGGCAGTTTGTTGAAGAGCAACAAGATTCACGTGTTACCCGATGAGGCTTTCATCAAATACATAAAACTACAGAGGCTGTAAGTATGAATAAGCATTTCTTGAGCCTTTCTTCTGATCCAGACAAGCTCCTCTTTCTGTCACATAAAGTGTAATTGATTTCATAAAACCTGCCCAAGATAGATGGTGTAACTTTGGTATGCATTGACCTTGCTTTACTAAAGCCACAAATCAACTCTGGGGCTTGTATAATGGAACTGTCAACCTGTACAGCTAATGCCACATTTATGTGGTACAAAAACAATTGGTTCCTGCATAGAGCTGATTAACATTTATGATCAGCTTTCTGCTGAATCCACTGAAGCTTTTATGATGAGGCCATGGTCACCTTCATTTAAATTGAGCTTGCTGCTGCTTGTTAATCTCAGTATTGGCAGGTTGCTTTACAGCTTTCCATTAAACCCTGGATTCTATGTGATGCTGTCTGGTGATTAACGAGCCAATTAAAGAACTAGCAGATCTGCTTTCTAGTATAAACCAATATGGACAAGAGTAAGGCAACAAACACTTACAGAATGTTTTTTTTTTAAGATGTCAGCGTTACGCCAATGGAGAGTAATGATAATTTATGTAACAGCTGGTACTTTTCACAAATGATTAACAAAAAAGTAATAAAAAAAAAACACCATCAAATCACTTACTTTTCCACTCTAAAAAAAGTGAAAAATAAAATAACTTTAATCAATATTTTTTAATATCCATGAAATGAAGACAAGAAATTGTATTGTGCCATCTCAGGCTATGTAAGTTATTATTTTATGTCTATTTTTCTACCTCATGTTTTGGTATTTTTGTCAACCCTGTTACCAACACAAGCATTACTAGTTACTATAGTTTAATTAGAAGTCATATGCCACTGAATGATGTAGGCATTAGCTCTATAATATACAGAGGGTGACCTTTAAACTGTTTGAAATGTACACAGACAATCTTTAAAAACAGGGTCAAACCTAATCAGTGTCTTCCCTGTTACCCACGTCAAAGCCTCTTACTCTAGTAACAGGTTTGACGATTTCAAACTAATTTGCTAATTTCAAAAAAACACTAAATTTAAAAAATGAACAGATTACACTTCTAAAAAAAAATTATAACAAATAATTGTTCAAACATAAAATTTAAAAATGGTTACAGTATTAAAAATGTAACAGGATTGAAGGTGCCCCCCTTCCTCAGTCAAGCCTAATAAATCATAAAAAATTGAACATTACAGAAGTGAGAGAGAAACATGCTTGTGTTTTAAGTGTAGGAATCCTGGTTGAGAGATGATGTAGCCTCCTAGAAATGACATGGGTTTTTTGATGAGGGTAACAATGCTGACACGAAATCAGGGGACACCAATAAAATTATTTATATTTAGAAAAAAAATGCATACTTATGCCAAAAAACATTGCTTAACAATGAGACTATATTTAGAACAATAAGCAAATGTGATTTTTTAATAGCATTTTGCTTTGATTTTGCAAATTAAATGTCCTGCTGAAAAAGAAAAATCATAGTGTAAGGGACAGGCCAAAAACCTTGTTATCAACATAAATAATATTTAAATTATTTAAAATAATATTTAATTGACTGTTTTATGTAATATTGATGAAAGCATGCATAGTATTGTTATGTTTTTAAATTGCACATTTATTTGTTATATTAAATCTATGTTTGATTATTTCTTAGGGACACAAAGGGCACCGTTTTCATGGAATGACCCGTGCTGTCATTTTGGTCCCCTTTTTAATAGAATAAACTGTACACTTCCTTTCAAAGGTTTTAGGTCTGTAAGATATTTAAATTTTTCTGAATAAAGCCTCTAAAAAACAGTAATATTTAAAATATTTTATTTTATTAAATCTTAAGATATCATAATTAATATGCTGATTTATAATGATTATCAATGCTAAAAATGATTGTATGAAACCGCTTAATATTTTGTGGAAACTGTAATACATTTTTTTCAGGATTATTGGAATAAGAAAATGTTTAAATGAACACCATTTGTTTGAAATAGATTTTTCTGTAATATTTTAATAATCTGCTGTCACTTTTAATCACTTAAATGCATCCTTGCTGAATAAAAGTTTTAATTTATTTATTTTTTTAAATAACCCTAGTTTTATGATTGTAATTATTTATATATATATATATATCATTAGAGTATTAGAAAGGAAGTGGATATGCAATAACAGGTGTATTGAGTCATTAACATTTTCATAAACACACCAAACTGAAAGTGCTGCTCTAAATAGAAGTGATTTATATCGTTAATGAATAAATGTTTAAAGTGCAAACTATGCGAGTACTTAATTTAGTTATTTTTCTTTCCGCCTCGATGGACTGGGAACACCACTGTGTGACATTAAAATTTATTTCAAACTAAGTTCAAGCTGCTGTCTGATTGTTAAACTAAGAAAAGCTAGGAAGCTAAAAGGGTGTTTCAATGCAATTCAGACCTTGAGATGGCTTGGCATTAAATCAAACATGAAAGGTCAGTCATTGTGGAGTTATTTGAAAGATTGTACAATTGTATTTCTGTGTCAAGGAGAAAAGCTAATCGAGAGCTAGTGAGAGTACAGTTTTATAATTAAAGAAATTTGTATTGTAGCCACTCCATTGTTTAGCTTCTTTTTCATATTGATTAATTAATCCTCCTTCTCATGTAAATCGATTTCATGAATAATTATCAATGACCCTCTCCTAATGTTTTCATAATTCAAAGCCATTATAAATATTTAACGTGGTAACCCAGAAATCACTTTGTTGTCTGTATAGAGCCACAGCAGAAACACTGTGAGAGTAAAAATGCAAACATACTGCTTTAATGGACTACAAAAAATAATTTCAATGAAAGAGAATATAATTTCAACAAAGAAAATTCAATTAACTTCTCTAATTCTTCAAATAAAAAAATTTATTCAGACAGTATTCATGACCCTTATCTAATACAATAAATAGGAAGATATATCGACATGAATGAGCACTTGTATTTGCTTGATCTTGTGTTGAAGATCTTTGAGCCAGAACTGCATCTCCTTTCTTTCCCCTGGACTGTTCAGTGATCTTCATGAACTCAAGTGGTTGTGAGTACAACCTTCAACACATCAGCAAGCTGTAAATGCTGTTCATATATGAAAAATTATCTTGCCATCTTCCAAATTGATTACATCAGTCATATAGTCTAAACCAGCATAATTTCATTATGCTGGTTTAGGGTTCAAATCAGTGTATTATTAATGTTGGAAACAGTTTCATAATGTTTTACCGTAAAAAAACAAACAAACAAACTTAAAACAGCATTTATTTAAAAAGATTTGTAACATTACGAATGACTTTACTGTAACTTTTGATCAATTTAATGTGCCCTTGCTGAATTTTTAACTTTTTTTTCTTTAAAAACTTTAAACAAACTTTAGAACAGTAGCTGTACTGAATCTGCAAGTTCTCAGGGTGAATTAGGAAAGGCAGCAAAATGCATTATTTTGGCTGTAGGTTTAGAGACATTTTTGCAGGTTTTGAAGTGTTATTTCATCCTATTCAGGATTTTGGATGACAATCCCATAACAAGAATTACAGCCAACACATATACTGGCCTGAGTTCCCTCTTTTTCCTGTAAGTCTTAATCAATCTTCATTTATGAAGTGTTGGACTTGTTCATTTCCTCCTTTTGTTTAAACAAATCCAGTTATTTGAGTGTGAAGTGCTGCTCTTCAGTATCAGCGTGTTTCATAATTCCAACCCAGCTGATTCAGTCACAAAAAAAATTGCTCTGAAAAATATAATATTTGCTTTGCAACTGATTTAAGTCTGTGCACTGTAGTTTTGAATGTCTTTATGAGGTTTCTGCTGACTGTTATGATGTTCCGGCTCACCTCATCCCATCATCTGTTCAGGTCAATGGTGAACACCTCTCTAGAACAGTTTCCACCCTCCAGACTCTGCACCCATGTGCCCTTTCTCAGCTGGCTGTAAGTATCTGCTTCTCTTCTACTTAATATAAATGTCATGACTTGCTTGATTTTGAATGCAAAAGATGCTGGCAGTAGGCAGCGGAGCAGCTCAGGTTTTGGAACAGAGCTATGATATACTGGTGTACAAAGAAACCGCCTACTATTCTTTATTCATCAAAAATTGATATCTTACAAGACATTAGAGTTACCCACTGTGTTTGAGCATGATTAAACAATTGAACTGCCTGTGGCGCATTTGTACCAGTTGTCATGTCACAAGTACTTTTTTTGTGCAAAGTAGGTCTCATATTCAGACAAAAAAAAAGACTGGTGACTCTTTTTTTTTTTTGCATCATGCATCTGTATAATTTCTTTCAGCATTCTTTTTTTTTTTTTTTTTTGACTTGGCTGTTTTCAGATTGCAGACAGGTTTGAATGCTACTAGGGACTCATCCTTCTTTATAGCATCTCTGTAGTGCAAGAACAGTATGTTCTCAGTCGCTAATGCCACTGTTATTCTCTATTTGGCCATGGTATCCGTCACTGACAGCCCTAGAGCAACATAATGAGTTGGATTTCACTGATGTGCTGACGTGTTTCTATGAGTGAAACCAAATTTCAATTAAGTTCAGTTCAAGTTTATTTGTATAGCACTTTTCACAATACAAATTGTTGCAAAGCAGCTTGAAAGAAAATTAAGTTTCTACAATATATTTAGTAGTAGCTTATCAGTGGTGACTATGTCAGTTAATGTACATATGGCAGAAATGTGTGGAAAAATCAATTAAAGACGTAATCAAACAGACGATTAACTATTAACAGCAATTATTATATGTTGCAATCAAACTTATAGCAAAATTTGGTAGTTCTGTATTTTGTTTCAGGATTGGCATCATTTTAGATCCTCTGAGGGGGTGCCATCATCTCTTCTTGGGTGTTCTGGATCCAGACTGGAGCTTGTGTAAATCCTAGTTACCACGGGATGTAAATCAAAAACAGAGAAACAAATAGAGACGTAATTAGCGTAGCTGCTGTTCCAACCAAGCAAAACTGATTTGTTTAACCCAAGCTAAAGAATAATACTATGCATTTGATCAGATATAATTGCAGTACAAGATTATGAGATGTATTATTTGAATGCTTGGATAAAGTGATGTGTCTTTAATCTAGATTTAAACAGAAAGAGTGTGTCTGACCCCCCCGAAAGTTATCAGGAAGGGTATTCCAGAGTTTGGGAGCCAAAAGCGAAAAAGCTTTACTTCCTTTAGTGGACTTTGCTATCCTAGGTACTACCAAAGTCCAGCGTTTTGGGACCTTAGGGACCGTGATGGATTGTAGTGTGGTAGAAGACTAGTTAGGTACGCAGGAGCTAACCCATTAAGGGCCTTATAGGTAATAATATTTTGAAACTGATACAGAACTTAATAGATAGCCAGTGCAGAGACTGTAAAATTGGGGTAAAATGATCATATTTTCTTGACCTGGTAAAGACTCTACGCTGCATTTTGGACTACCTTTAGCTTGTTTATTGAGGATGCAGGACAACCACCTACAGTAGCAGTGCATTACAATAGTCCAGTCTAGAGGTCATGAATGCATTAACTAGCTTGTCAATGTTTCTAAGATTTTAGAAGTTGCTGTCTAATATAACACCCAGATTTTTGACTGTAGAGGAAGTAACAGTACATCTGTCTAGTTGCAAATTGTAACCCAAGAGATTCTGTGTACTGTTTTTTGGTCTAATAAATAATATGGTCATCCATTTTTTTTTTTCCACATTTTTTTTTAACACACTCTGTTAGCTTAGATAATTTAGAAATTTCATCTGGTCTCGCTGAGATATACAGTATAGTTGAGTATTATCAGCATAAAAGTGGAAACTAATACCATTTTCTAATAATATTACCACGGGGCAACATGTATATTTAGAATAGCAGAGGACCTGGGACAGATCCTTGTGGCACTCTATACTTTACTGGTGATAATTGAGATGACTTCCTGTTTAAATAAATAAAGTGGTAGCGATCGGACAGGTAAGACCATCTTAAAGCCTGACATATCATCTACATAGACCTGCCAAATCATCTTAGACCTTCAGCTCTCATGTTATCTTTAAATATCATGTATACTGTATATGAAGTGATTATTTTTATTATTGTATTTTATTTTTAGTTAACTATAATAACACTTATTGTTGCATGTAATAAAACAATAAAACTAAATCTCCCTCTTTATGTTTGAAAATCAGTTTCTGTACTTTTAAGCTCCAGCCAAAAACAGACAGTTTTATAGAAAGGAAACAAGGAGTTAAGGAGACAAGTTCCAGATCAAGACCCTCCCGATGTGGTTGATCCTCACTCTTCTCATCCTTGCTGTTTTCTAGGTGATTGAGAGCCAACCTTATCAAGAGTTGGCCAGAGAACACCTTCCAATCCCTGCGTAAGATGGGAGACCTGTAAGTGAAGATGAAGCACTGCTGTGAATGAGTATGTGCATGGAAACAAAGGGGTTATTGAGTTTAATTTGACATGTCCTCTTCTCTTTTGCAGGGATCTGTCCAGCAACTTGATAAAGGAACTTCCAGTCAGTATATTCAAGGATTTACACTCATTGCAGATTCTGTGAGTAACTGTGCTGCTGTCTGTAAATACACTTCATTATTACATGTAACTGTTGCATAAAATGACCTGCTGTGTTTTCTTATTTGTAAGAATCTGTCCCAAAACCCACTGGACCACATCCATCCAGGCCAATTTAACCACCTAATTCAGCTCCGGTCTCTGTAAGTAACAGCATTATCTGCAGTTTTCATGAGATTTTCATCAATAAATGTTAAAAAAAATCTAATATGCTGTTATGACCACACAACAAAGGTGGGTTTCCAAATAAAATGAGTCTCACAAGGAGCTGAGTTAGTGTTTGTGGGCTTGTTTCAGGCTGCAGCGCAGACTGATGATAAAACAAACAAACAGCAGACCAGGCTGTGTTCCAGAATCAGAAATTCTAGTAATCACTGAGGCTCAGAGATTGTAGACGGTGAGCGGATGGAGGTCAGCGGAATAACCGAAGGCTCCTGATAAAGGACTTAATAATAAAGCTTGGATACTCTGTTTCTGCAGTGGCTTGGAGGAAGTGGAGATCCCAAATATCCAGACAAGCATGTTTCACCACATGGATAACCTCTCCTACATGTAAATATTTCAATCCACTAATCTTTCAATTAGAAGAATTTAAAAAAATATATCTCACTGCACAGTTGAGGAGTTATTATATTTAAACTTTTTTTATACTGAATATCATGTACATAATAATGTATATAATAGTTGGTCAAGTGTGTAAAGCTCTATATATACACACATACAGTGCCGTCCACTAATATTGGCACCCTTGGTAAATACGAGCAAAGGCAGCATTGAAAATAAATCTGCATCATTAATCTTATTGATCTTTCATTCAAAAAATTCACAACAATTCTAACCTTTCCTTGAAGTAAAACAATTGCAGAGTAAAGAGTAATAAAGTGGGGAGAAAATCTCATGATGAAATGAATGTTTTTCTCCAATGAATGTTGGGCACAGTTATTATTTGGACTTGGACGGACTCGGGTGGACTCGGACTTGGATATTTTGGACGCAGATATTTTTCAACATAAGCTTAATATAAAAAGACATAAATAAACGTCTCTCACTTAAACTCAATTGATAAAAAACTAGGACTCGACAAGGTGGACTCGGACCCAACACTGAGGGTGACTAGGAGCATGAAATTCTCCAGCCATGACTTGCTGTTCCACAGGATTATAAATATGAGGAACACAAAGTCCAAATTCCCTTAATCATCCATCACAAGGAGTAAAACCAAAGAAAAAAACAATAAAACCAATAAATATATAAATGTGAACAGAGAAAATGATTGTTGCCTTCAGAATGCAGTAGTTACAACATCTGCCAGCAAGGTTTGAACTTTAACTTTAAGTGATTTAACACATTAAGAAACTATTAACTAAACTATGTATTTAATTTCCATATGATTTTTTGTTAGATATTTCAAGAAGTTCCAGTACTGCTCTTATGCCCCACATGTCCGAAAGTGTAAACCGAACTCTTTTGAAGATCTGGTTGCTAATGTGGTTCTTCGTGTGTCGGTGTGGGTCATGGCTTTTATCAACTGCTTTGGAAACCTCTTTGTCAATGGGATGCGGACAGTCCTGCGGGCTGAGAACATCCTGCATGCTCTTTGCATCAAGGTTTTGTGCTGTGAGTACCAGAGGTATATATTTTACCTATGCCCACATTATAATTAACACTAAATATATTTTATAAGTTAAAAGCATGCGGCCAAGTCTTTTAAGAGATCAGCATTAATGACACCAGAGGGCACATACATCTGTTTTTAAGGTTTATTTCTACTATAACTGGCTGACTGTTATGAAACCTATGTGACGCAAGCAGAAGCAGCTGGCACTCCTGGAAATAAACCGTTTTCTAGGGCACTGAGCTCTCAAATTATAAGTGTTCCTGCACCCATCATGTCCTCTCAATTACATCAAGCATTACATATAGCAAGCTATGTCTCAGTTATCCATTTATCTTAAAAAAAAAATTGTATTTCGTCTCACTGAAGAACTTTCCCCTATGCTTTCAGCAATCAGATATGTGTTACAGCAGTTGACAATATTATTTAGTTCTGGAAGAGCATGTCTAAGATATTTGAAAAGCATTTTCTCCAGGTCCTCTTGCTGTCAGTCCCCTTTAACCAAAGAGGCTCACTGTTGACAGTCTCCAGCCTGGCATTCAACTTGAAAGGCTGTCGTGATTGGACAGGAAATCTATAACCTTGTAACAATTCTATTCGCACAGGATTCACTTTCTATTACAATCACCTTCAGTAATCAATTCTAACTCTTGCTGGAGTTCTTGAGCTGGTGCCATTAATCAATGCACCCTGTTTGGCATGGGAAGCACTTCCATTTTAGCCTGCAATGTCATTACCACATGTGCTTCAGTCACGTACTAGTGCTGTGCCTCGTAAAAATTGATTTCTGGCCTGCTGGTGTTGTGATTTGTCTTTTAAAAATAAAATTGTATACATTTTATATGTGCAGGAATAGCTCCAACATTCTGGCGCAAGACCAAATTATAAATCAGGAAGCTACTTGTTCATTAATGAGTTCTGCTTCTGGCATCCAGTGAGTAATAGCTGTTTACCACAATGCATCATTTGTACCTAGGTGCAGATTGCCTGATGGGGGTCTATCTGTTTTTCGTGGGAGTCTTTGATGTAAAATTCCGTGGCGAGTACAACAAGAATGCCAAGCTGTGGATGGACAGCCTGGAGTGTCGTATCATTGGCTTCCTGGCTATATTGTCCTCTGAGGTTTCCGTCATGCTGCTCACTTATTTGACCATGGAGAAGTTCCTGGTTATTCTTTTTCCTTTCAGCCACCTGCGACCAAGCAAATGCCAAACCTTCACTGTTTTGACCTCTATATGGCTGTTGGGTATCTCTATCGCTGCAGTGCATCTGCTTAATGAGGAGATGTTTGGGAATTATTATGGACACAATGGAGTCTGTTTCCCTCTTCACTTTGAATGTCTGGAAAAGCTCATTGCAAAGGGATATTCCACTGGAATTTTTCTTGGTGATATCTGCCACTGGTAAAGAATATTTGATGTATAACAGATATTTTTGATCTTTTGAAATAAAAAGTGTTACTCCAGTCCAATACTCTTAATCCTTTCCCCAGTACACAAAGACCATTCATAGAAACTAAGCTGCAAAAAATGCGATGTCACATCCTTAAGCTTATTAACGTATGACCGCCACAAGATTTTTAATGTAAGTGTTTTATACTCATCAAGGCTGCATTTATTTGATCAAAAAATGCAGTAAATGTCATAATATTTTTACAATTTAATATATATATATATATATAACTGTTGTTCATTTTAATATATTTTAAAACATTTATTATTAATTTATTTCTGTAATGGCAAAGCTGATTTTTTGCAGCCTTTACTCCAGTCTTCAGTGTCACATGATCCTTCATAAATCATTCTAATATTCTGATTTGGTGTGCAAAAAACATTATTATCAGTGTTGAAAGTTGTGTGTATATATATTGTGTGTGTATACTACAACACATTTTATTGAAAAAAAAATGTCTTTACTGTCATGTTTGATAATTTTAATAAAAGTATCTTTATAAAAGTATTAATTCCTTTAAAAAAATATTGCTGACCCCAGTCTATTGAATGGTAGTGTATTTCACAATGTAACCTTTTTTTTTATTATTACTCATTATGTACACATAGAAATTAGCAAATCATAACAAATGTCATTTACCTATTCTTAATGATAGCATGCAAAAATCATCTGTTTAATTCTATGTGTCAGAAACAGAGTGGGATATGCCATGTAAAACTAAATGATGGCTAGTTTATAATTACATATATTATTGTTTTTGATGCAGGAAACTTTGACTAACAAATGTGGAGAAAACTAAAATTATAAAAGTATGGAATACGTTGTTTAAACCTCAGTATTCTGAAGAATATCTGTCTTGCGTTTGTGCCACATATTGTTAATTGGTACTGATGGCACTCGTTTATTCACGACACCAACCATACTGAACTGATGAAAGCTATTTTCCAGCACATTAAGCCTGCTCTCAGTGGCACACTTAAGAAACCTCTTAGTCACAGAACAGAGATGGCCATTTTCTCACCGTTTTGACCCGTTTTCATTATGCCTTGTGCTGTTGTTCAGTCAGAGTTTTATGTTTATACTTGTAGGACTTAACCTGGTGGCCTTCCTCATCATTGCCAGCATGTTTTACTCCATCTATAAGACAGGCATCAGTGCCACAGAGCTGCGTGGACGGCTGCACAGGGATGTGGCAAATATGGCAAACCCTTTTTTCTTCATCGTGTTCTCTGACACCCTCTGCTGGATTCCCATATTCCTGGTCAAAATCCTTTCCATGCTGGAAGTTGAGATACTAGGTTAGTTGGTCATAAAGCTACATGAAACAAATAATGCACTATATTTTACTGAAAGAAAAGAAAATGTCTTTTGTATTTAATGTCTCTCTCAGAAACAATAACATCTTGGGTGGTGATCTTAATCCTCCTCATCAACAGTGCCTTGAATCCCATCCTGTACACACTGACCACCAGTTGACAGGTAGAACTTTTATGGTGCCATTGACAGAGACAGTCCACACTCAAACAAGATCACACGAGCCTCACCAGCTCTGTTATCTACACGGATCGCTCAAGGCCTTCTTTCTACCATCGCAGCTACAACCCACAGACATCTATTTTAGACAGATCATGGCAGGTATAGATAAAAATGTTCTATATTATGGACACTGTATTTGTCTGTAGTGGATCTATAGAGAGCCGGAGCACTGAAAGACAATGTCCTGGTAGAGTCTCTTTGCTGGTGAACAGGCATAATCATGGATTGCAATCAGATGCTTCAATGAAGGCCTAAATGTATCTAAAGATATTATTGTTGGACAATAATGAAAAAGCATTAAGATTAAACATAAAGTGCAAGACACTGTGCTCTTGCAGTACATCAGAAAAGGCTTTTAAAACGGCTGAATCTGTTACAAACTTTCTAGTCAATGGGTTTTCAGATCATAAACTGATCTGTTTTGTGAGATGTCTTGACAGAGGATTGGTTGACTTTTAAACAGTGCAACAGCCAACGGTGGACATATATTTGTATTTTGCATATGTATATTCTGATTGATTGATTTATAAAAATAAATCAATAAATAAAGACAAATCCCAATAAATGTTTCATGTTGTTTTCTCTGCAACAAAATGTTATTATTAGGCTATATTGCAATTATTTGACATTTGTTTTTTGTATGTAAAATGGGGTTGCATTTAATCACATCTTTCATTTATTCAATTATGACATTTCTCAGCAATTTTACCAATCATAGTAAACACTGTATTAAACAGGACTATCGACCACTACTCAATCAACTCGGGGACCATCTTGGCCACGCCACCGGAACGGAAGCTATACGCAAGTACAGTTGTATCTGAAACCTCCGAAAACGTTTGTTAGTCTTAGTTTGCATACCATATTTCAACTCAGTAATGAACTGTGTGCAGTCAAGAGTAAACAAACAGGTGCATCGACGTAAAAACTTGATGGTTAGCCTACCTGATTATAATTGGTGGATATCGGAGAAAAAAATATATTGTATGACAACCGCTAATTTCACGGTTATTTCATATCCTTAGTGTTTCTTGTTTCTTGTATCGCTCTACGAGTTCGCTTTTTGCATACCAACTCGAGAACGGCTAAGTGGCGACCTCTTGTGAATCAAAACGGTTACTACGACCGTAGATATACAGAAGTCAACATTTGAAGTGGATCAAAAAAGTTCACCAAAGTTGTCCTAAGATAAGAACGGGTGTTGTTTTGGTTTTAGGACAACTTTGATACTGTATACATATCTATGACTACGACCACCGACTGCAAGAAGGCCTCGGATCATGACAAACACACACAGTGGTATTTCTACCATTATTGGGGACTCACCATAGGTATAATGGTTTTTATACTGTACAAACTATATATTTTTTTATCCCATAACCTACTCATCACAGAAAACTTTATGCATTTTTAGATTTTCAACACACACACAAACACTTCATTCTGTATAATTTATAAGTTTGTTTCCTCATGGGAACCCAAAAATGTCCCCACAAGGTCAAAATTCACTAGTATGTAAACGCAGTGAATACCGGTGCACGCACACACAACTCTTTTAAATCGAGAAAACAAACCAGTCTGATGAACACAGATCTGGCAGGAGACACTAAAAACGTCGGATGAGAATTTAAAAACTGAAGAAGGCATGGCAAAATGTGTTTAATATTTAACTAGTCCAAACAAAGCAATCTAAGTTTTAGCTATTAATTAATGTTCATTTTATTGCTCGGTAGTTTTGTTTACATTGTGATGGATATGTCACAATAATAAAAAATATTTAAACGCAAATCAATATTAATGTCAAGAATTTGTTGTTAAATAGCGAGATAATAGTCAGCCGGTCGCTATATCAAAACAAACCTTCAGGTTTGAACATGTGTTTATTTTTTCTACATTTAACGGCTGACTGGACATAATTACTGCATTATTTAACACAACAACTTGTAAGTAGCATATTTAAAATCGGCTTTGGTTGCCCTGTAAAGACACAGACTGACTGTCAAACAGAAAATACAGAGCCAACTTGTGTGGGCACAGATGGGAGGGGCTTAACAGATGGGAGGAGATTACGTCTTCTCGCTACTTGTTTGATTGACAGTCGCAACGAGGCAGAGGCTGCGCGTACCTCGAGGCAAGTGCGAGAATTTACCCCAGCAGCAGCAACTTCAGGATGGAGCAATAGTCGAGCAAACTCGTCTCCTCACAGGTACGTCTATTCGCTCACACTGGCGACTATCATTTGGAGCGGTTTAATCTGTCACCTCTGTAAATCCACACTTTGTATAAAATATTCATCTTCACATTTCCTGAGCTCCGTTCAACGAAATTGTTCTGTACCCGCATGAAGGCTTATTACAAAAAAGTTTATTCTGGTCGTGGGAAATGATGCTTACAACATGTTGCGCATATGTGTTTATTTTGGGATAAATTGAGTCGTATCAAACACTGACGTCTTTCCTCTAACCGAGGAAAACCTAGTTTGATCATCTTGAGGGAAAATACAACTATTAGCGATTTATCTAAATTATTAGTTGTAATTTTATTTCTAGAATCGGCCAAACCGTTATTCGTAGGTTTCTATGACTACTACATCTGTCCTACCCAAGTAACAGCCTATACATATTTCTGTTTTTTGAATTGCCTCTTGTTAAGGAATAGATCATAATGAAGAATATGGCCAGCCTCTGATGTTTTTGATACATGCACTAGTTCCTATTGAAATAAATAAATAAAACAACAAGCAACCATTTAATATGCAAAGTTACATAGCAATATTCAACAATTCAGTATAGACTTGCATTTATGTAAATAAATGCTATTCTGGGAATGACAAACCTTATATGTAAAAGTTAAACTTTATTTTTTTTTAAGTACAATGTACTATGAGTGAACTGTTGGTTTGTGAAATATTTCTAATAATTTAGTTTATAAATAATCTGTAAAGCAGTGTATGATGATACATTTTAGGTTTCTTGGTGAAGCTGCTCATATGGAACTGCAAAGCTGTTACATAAATATAGAAATGCCAATATGCAACTATTCTGAATGTAGGCGTGCATTTATGTAAATGAGCCTATGCTGCTGGAGGGACTAAAAGTTCAATGTTTTGTTTAAAAAATGTTCAAAGTGAAATTTACTGTACATGGTTTCCGGTATTTGTAAAGTGTAGAAATTAATATAAAAGACTGCTGATTGTAAACTTTTGCATATAATTTAGCTTATGACCAAGAATAACCTAAATAGATTTCAGGTCTCTTGGTGAAGTTGCATGTGGCTGCTTATGTGGAACTGCAAAACTTCCACCAGTTTTTCCACAATAATAATAACGATTCTTCTTGACCTTTCTAACAACATATCAGTGATTTATTATGACTCATTCTCTTTAGCTGTCATTCCAGGGTGTATTGAATCATTCTGACAGAACATCTCTTTGAAGAACATCCTACAGAAGCTTGTTTCTCAGGCAACCGTGCTGGCTTTAGTACGCTTCTATAAATATGCGAGTAGGTGGGCAGGAGCTGTATGATCTGGTATTATTTACATAGTCTTATTCCTTTTCTATTTCTTTAATGTTCTTCATGTTCATCCGCCAACACATATTTCCCTTGCGTTTCATCTGAAGGTGCATGTAAAGATCTTCTAATTAGCCTGGATCCAATTCATTTGCTGTTCAATTATGACTTGGCATGAGGACAATGGCTGAGGCCCAGGAACATTCAAACACCAACGTCTTCATGTGTCACTTGAGACAGCGGGTGTCTTTTGTGAGTGTCAAACGCTTGATTGTTGAACCTGTGCCAATGGTTGATTTCCTCTTCCCATCTTGAAGGCTGAACAATGAATGTTTGTGTGTATCGATGCTGGCCACTGAAAAAGAACAGAATCACCTGGCCGTAACCAGATATGAGCAGCGGTGTCAGTGGCACTGGTTCTTTGCCATGTAATAGGGTGATGAGATGTAAGCTCCACCCATTAGGAATATTTGATGCGTCTGATTGGATGTAAGGCTTTAGCTGTGCCTCTGTTTGTTAACAGGCGAGCAGTTAGAGGGACAGGTGCAGGGTGAGGACCCAGATGCCCTGAAAGACCCCATTATCAGTGGAGTGGAAAGAACCGGTACTTTTATACAGCAACCCTGAGAATGCTGCATTCATAGGCATCACCTTTGCTTTATTTTGTTTTTGTATTATTTATTATTATAAATGAATATTTATTATAGTATTATAAATATTTTAAAATATATATTTACATAAATATTTATTATTGTTTTATTAATATTCAAATAAACTTTTATTATTGTATTATTTAAACTTTTAACCATTGGTATTAAACTTTTATTTGTGCTAGTACAGACATGAATGATACCTTAAATTTTGCAGATAAATCTGACTTAAAATTTTTGCTTGGTGGCTGATAAAAAAAGACACTGGTAAGACTTGGCCATGAATAAGAATCTGAATATCATAGTCATTTGGACATTTTATTTATTTTAAATTTTTTTTCATCCCAGAACACCAAGCCTTTGTTGTTATTGTTAACTGAAACTAAAACTATTAAAAATATTGTTTTTGTTAATTGAAATTAAGTTGGAATAAAATATAAATATTAGATGAGAAACTTAAATATAAAAAACTTAAATGAAAATTCGAAATGTTGCCTTTACAACTTACTGAAATGAAAAATATTCATTTTAATAAAAAAATTTAAAAAATAAAAATAAATTAATAATAAAAAATTAAAGTTAATCAGAAATGTTACAATAAACAAAAAGGACAAAAACATAACACAATTAATCAAATTTAAACTAAAATTAAAATTCAAACTGAAAGTATAATAATCTAATTCAAAATATTAATAATAATAATATATAAACATAACACTGGTAGAAAGCACAAAGCAATCTGCCAAAATTCAATCTGAACATATTAGTAACTCTATAGCAATGCATAAAATCAAGTAAATACACAAATCTAATAAAAATTGAATTTTATTTCAGAAGCAGGGGATAAAATTGTATTTAAAAATGTACAGCCCTTAGTATAAAGCTAGTCATTAAACTTCTAAAACATGTAAATTTCATCCTAAAACACCCAAGACATGCTCAAGAAAAGGTTACTAAAAAGCATGAGTTAAATGTATAGTTGAGCTTGACGTTTGGGTTTGTGTGTTGTGATGAGGAGCAGGTGCATGGCTCTCAATGTGGTCTGAGTCTCTGAGCTCCAGATGGCAGCTGAAGCACTTCGACTGGACGAACATGAGATCAGGTTGAAAGAGCTTCTTTGATGAGTCACATGATATGTTCTCACCATCCCAGGCAGTAAACTATTGGCTGGCAGAATGTAGTGTTTCAAAACTATTCAAAATGCTTTCTGCGTTTGCCTCTTAATGGCCATTTGCTGCCGCTTTTTCCAAAAATAATTTGAGGAATTGATCTTCAAAGAGGTCGTGTTGAACCAAAGCACTCTAAACTCAATATGCGCATATGCCTCAAAGTGTTTGCACTTGTGCGAATGATTGAGAAATAACATGTTAAGTGGGTCAACAGTGATCCAGCTGAGTGTATCGGCTCGATTATTTGCAGTGCGGCAGATGTTTGTTGCTGTTGCTTACAATTGCTCCCTTCTTTTCTCTAGAATTTACAGATAAAGGCTCATCCAAGTACAATTAACTTTAAATGAGTTTATTCTAATAATAGGCGTTCATCAATTATTTACCAGGCCCTTCTCTGAGTATGCAAATTCAGATGTCCCTCGCCATGGCAACAGCTTGCTGAATTCTCGCAGTGCCCGGAGGTGTTGGCTTCCTTCGCCAAACTCTTGCCTACTTCTCTCAGCCCAGAGACCTGCTCTGCATTTCAGGAGCTTGTGAAAGAGCTTTTGACATCAAACTGTGTCTGGAAACTTTCTTTGAAAGCATGTTTTGAAAGCAAGTGTGACATTATCTTCTTTAGTTTTTGATATGATGTACTCCATTTTTAGACCTATGTATGCTACCAATGTCTTTTCTTATGGATTTTAACGATATTCTTTAAACATGCACGCTTATGGAAAGTTGTAGCAGTATTGCGTGTGCTTTTTTATTTATATTGTATTTATTTTATATTAACCCTAGAGGGCGCAGTTGCACCATTTCTTTTAGATTGCACAAGCCCTTTTAAACAATCACTGATTAATTTGCATTTATGCAACTTATTTTACAAATTTTGTATTAAATTTAGTATCAAATTAAAACCATAGTTTTGAAATTAAAAAAGTTTCAAAGTTAACTAGTAAATAAATAAAAAGAAATAAAAAACAGATGGCACAAAGCATATATAAGCCTACATGTTCAAAGCTTTGGGGTCAGTATGATTTTATTTTAATTTAATACTTTTGTTCAGCATGGATGAGTTAAATTGATTAAAAATGACAGTAAAGATATTTACAATGTTACAAATGATTTCTATTTCAAATACATAGTGTTTTTCAACTTTCAATTCATCAAGGAATACTGAAAAATTCTGGAAAAAAAACTATTGCAGTTTCTTATAATATTTTAAGCAGCACTATTGTTTAACATTGCTAATTATATATACATATTTTTATTTTTTAGCACCAAATCAGCATATTAGAATGATATCTGATGGATCATGTGACACTGAAGAATGGAGTAAGTAAGTTTAATATTATTTCACAATATTATTATTTATTTATTTATTTATTTTTGCTGGATTTTTGATTAAATAAATGCATCCTTGGTGAGCATGAAGAAACTTATTTTCAAAATCTAACTGATGGTGTAAAATTGCTATAACTTTCTTGCAAAACACCTTTGGATCTGTCCCAAAAAAACCAAAATCCATGAAGTTCACATCATGTCCTCAAAAGTGCTTTACTATTCACCAAAAACACCAACCCTCCTTTCATAGCTGTAATTTAATTACTTAAGTGATATTGTGCGGTTAAATTCCTCCTAATTCAGTTGTGGTTTTCCATGAGGTACACAAGCTGAACTTTTTACCTTTTTTTATTCGCATTACAGTTGAAAAGCAGAAATTTTATTAACTCTAGTGTATTACGCAACATCACAAAGTGTGATTAAGCCAAATCAGGGGAAAAACACTAATTGTATTTTTCTTGTTGTGGCACACAGTATATCTATTCTTCAGTGTACTAGCTGGCAAAAAATGTTTACTTTATAACAGAAAACGCCTATAAGTTCACACAAAGTGGGTTTGTATTTCTCATGAAGGGTAGCAGTGGAAAAATCTGTTCACGTAGGTGTGGACTGTTTCTGGTGCTATTTCTAAATACAAATGAGCTTCAGAAGGTAAGAGTGTATTTTTTACAGCGATTGCTCATTAAGTCTCTGAGGGTTTACACCCATGATGCAACAATTCCCATTACACAGTCTGTGTCGAGCTTTTCTCTTAGTGACTGAATAAGGACAATCCACATCAGAGCCTTCTAATTCTAAGTGATTCCTCCATCTCAGCGGAGTTTGGGATCCCTCTCCAAAAACACGAGACGTGCAAGGCTCTGCGTTATCTTCGGGGAATCCCACTCTCTGGACTATCACAGGACGAGCACTAAATGACTCAGACTGCCGGAAGCGGCTTGTTTGTGATAACAACTCAAAGACGGAAATCTGCCAACTGTAACATTTCCTACTGTACATCTCTTTCTTGTTCTTTTTCCGTCTTCCTTTTCCTCTCCTATTTTGTCACTGGGCGGCACGGTAATCCTACACCTGCCTGTTCTCATACGTTGTACTGTAACTGGCTGAACTGCTTTGACAAGTGCGAGGGGGTTAAAACACACTTGCAGCGCAGAGCAGGGCTCCTATCTGGCTGCATCTCTCCACACACACACCCATGCACACACTGGTATAAGAAACAGCCCGGGATCCAGACTCAGTCTTCTGTGAGAAGGAAAAGAGAGAGAAAGAGCAGCAGAAGAAGAGCAGACAAACTGAAAATTGCGAGTTGAATGTTACCGCTGTGGAAAGCCTGACAGGGAGCGGGCAGCTCGCCAGCTGGAGATGTCGTACGGTGAGCGTGGCTACAAGGAGCAGCATCAGGAGAATGATGGGATTGAATTGGAGAGCATGGCCAGCTTACCTGAAGACCTAAAGCTGAGCGGCGACTTCCGTGGGATGTTCAAGAAGATCCGGACCAGGAAAAGGCCCACCATTCTGACATGTAGGTGCTGATTGGCGCAAAATGGAGTGTTTGTTTGTTGTCACTATATGCTATGAAATTAGTGATTGAAGCAAAATTGAGAAGCCTTGGTGGTCAGAAGACTAACTTCATAAGTCTTTCTATCAGCCATGTGTGACATGCCTCAGTGTCTATAGATATTTATTTGGATACCTCAAGAATGTGGCGTCATGCTTGTTAAAATAGACTGTTTGCTTTCAGTTTGTATGAGCCAACAGACCGCATGCAGTGTAAACTTCAATGGCGGTGTGCTGAAATGCTGAAATGTGAGGAAATGCAGATCAAAGTGAAAAAAAAACCTTTTTCCAGTTTTCACAAATTCTTAACTGAATTAAGAGCTGATATGCTAGGTAAGATTTGGGTTGGTAAGATTTTTTTTTTTTTAATGTTTTTGAGAGAAGTTTGCATTTAGCTGCATTTATCATATTATAAAATGTAATTTATTCCTGTGATGGTAAAGCTGAATTTTCAGCAGCTGTTACTCCAGTCTTCACTGTTACATGATCCTGCCGAAATCATTCTAGTATTCTGATTTGGTGATCAAAAAAACATTTTTTTTTATTATTATCAATGTTGTGCTTTTTTAATAGTTTTTGTAGAAACAGCAATTCACCTTTTTTTTTTAGCAGTATTTAATGAATAGAAGTTCAAAAGAACAGCATTTATTTGAAACTGAAATCTTTTGTGACTTTATAAATATATTTGCTGTCACCTTCAAATAATGTATGGCATCCTTATTAATTTAAAAAAGAATCTTATTGACCCCATTATTATTGATTGTATGGTACTATACATTACAATTCAACATTCTCCACTCTTTGTAAGTCATTAGGTAAATGTGATAAGTGAGATCTGCCGTCAACAAAACAAAATATTTCCCCCAACAGTATATAAAAATGAACCACAAGATGCTCGTTAGATCTGCCGTCATTAAATCAAAACATTTTCCCTAGTGGTTTATCAGACTTTTTGGACCCCACAGTATCTATCCTGCTTGTTTAATGTGATAAACAGTTTAATGTAAACTACAGGAAACACAGAGGCAGCTTAAATTGAGGAGAGATGTTACTGCAAATGTTACTTGAGGCCTGTGTGTGTTAGCCTTGAAAGAGTCTGAAAGGGAGGATAAGGTACAGTAAGAGTGTAAGGGGAGAAAGAGGGGCCAGAGGGTGGAGAGAGGGAAAATCAGCACAGAGAGGACAAGTAGATAGAGGAAAAAAGAGGAGTGCAGAGCTGGTACTGATATCCACAGTGACGCCTGCATCAGTGAGACATGCTTCACATTCCATCACTTCATCAGAGCTTGAAAATGCTTTTAATAGGCTCTTAATGGGACCCAACCTGCAGAACAACCTGCTCCCACTCCCACAGATGGCTTAAGACTAAATAGTTACACATCTCAAAGAGAAGACCTGCTAATGAATGCCTGTGATGGGAAAATTAATATTGTTTGTAAGGTAATGAAATATTTTAAAAGTCCCAGAATCATAGTATTTTATTGTATTTCATTTTAGTGATTTGATTCACTTGAGCTCTGTTTGAGTGATTGACCGTTTTCCAATACAGTGCTTTCAGCTGTGAGTTGTAATGGCTTGTGCCCTTTAGCTTTTTACGTCAGGAAGTTTTTGGACATTTCCACCCATCAAGACCTCCATTTGCTTTGTATGGTGATAATGGTCTGTTTGAAAGCGGTTGAGCGATAGTTCAGCCAGGACATTATGTAATAATCTGTTTGAGAGCCCCTTGCTGTGCCAGGTCCAATCTCATATCATCACCGGGTCCGATATGTGTGGGTTATGTTACTGGTATACAGTATGTCATCTTTATCACTATAACCACTGTAGCAATGTTTTAATTTTTGAAAGATAAACAGAAACAGGGAAGAAGAGAATCCAGTGTCCCCTGTAGGCAAATTCTAGTTGTAAATTGGTCACACGAAAATATGTGGTACTGTTGACATGCATTACTGTCTGGACTGTCTGGGGTGTTTGAATATGGAAATATAAATAGAAAAACGGTGCTGTTTAGTAACACATGAATATTTAAGCACTTAACATATTTCTGTTAAAACAATCTTTATCTTATTATCTTTACAGTTGTTTTAATTAGTAATATTAAAGCAGACACCACTGTTGTTGTTAAATTTAGTGGATTCATATTAGTAATAGTAAGAATACATAGACTGTTTTCCTCCAGAAAACAAGTGGACAACTTTAAACTGGCCTGATAACTAGAGTGTGAGCATTATGTAATTAAGGGCAAGTTCTTGACATCGGAGGGATAGAGAGGGGTATGATGGGATTATGTAGTGACTCAGGATGTGCAACGCTTGCCAGCAAATCAGCAGTGTGTAAACTCTCAATGCAAATTCTGAAAGGATCTAACCAGTCCCAGTAATTATACTGGATGGCTATGTTGGTCCACCAGCCAGAACAGCAGCACCATATGATACTGTATGCATTTCACAAAGTGCCTTTGTGACGAAGACTTTTGCTTACTAGAAATGTCACAACCGATCTTGTTTACAGCTGCATTGATTGGACTTGGGTTTGTGCTGACCTTTGCTGACATCTTGTGAGCTTTGGACTCTGTAGAAGTTCTTATTTAGACCCTCAGCAAAAAAATTAAGAAACTAGCATGTGAGAATCAGCTTGCGCTGATGTTACAACTTGCAGTTGTCTTTTTTCATACTTGACTGACACTTGTGATGAATGAGGACTTTAGCACTGGTTCAAGGCAAAACCAACAGTGAGTGTGGAAATGAAGAGTCATGGAAGGTCATTGGTGCCACACAAAAAGTGGGCAAATGCTTTGGAATATACAGTGGCCCAAAAAAGTTGATATATTTGCAAGTGAATATCTTTGCATTATTTTACAAGTGGCATGTCATTTGAAAGAAAGAAAAGATTTCACAAAAACACATTTGTTTGGTTTCAAATGACAAAATAAGAGATAAGCTGCCTCCCATTCAAAAAAAAACTTTTTTTATTTTTTTATTTTCAAAGAAGTCTCTTGTGCTCCAAAGCTGCATTTATAATACAATTACAATCAAACAATTACAAATACCATAAAATAAAATTGTGAAAAATTATCATTTAAGATAAAGTTTTTTATGTAACGAATATAATGTGTGTGTGTGTGTATATATATATATATATATATATATATATATATATATATATATATATATATATATATATGATGAAAATGGTTGTACAGATTATTATTTTTGTGTAAATTGTGATACATTTTTTTCAGGATTAATTTTTTTGGAACAAAAATAAAATACAAAAGTAAAATAAAGCTCTTTCATAGGGAAAATGACTGATCAGTTTGTTAAAAGTAATTGCAAAAGTGACGTAAAGCTCTTTCATCATCTGTTTGCAGATACTATTTGGTTTCATTTTGGTTTTCATTTTGTATTTAATGCAAGCACATTAAAGCATTTTTAAGTGTGATTTAAGTGTCCAACATGTTCAGTATTTTTGGGGCCACTGTATAGTAATGCAATTTGGGAATTAAATCACCATGGATTTTCTCCTTGAATTCCAGTTTATCCCATAGTATTGGTGACTGCTAACTACCAGCGTTTGGAACATGTGCAGGTACTGTACATACACTATAGTAGCCAAACAAACCTTGTCTGGGGCTTCATCTTTACCTGTAAATCTGGATACTAACCTACCAGTTGCCCATTTCCTGGATATTCTCACATGCTCAATCTGAGGAGGACAGTCGGGAGAGTCTCTCTCACTTGGGATGCAAGCAAACAGAGGTTATAATTAACCACGCGGGGCTAAGAGGATTTCTCCCTGCTCTCCCAGCACTGCTTGCAGCCTCTGACTCTGGGTTATTTAAAGCGAACCTGCCTAGAGAGAGAGAGGGGAGGAGGGTGGGTTGGACACACTTAGAGGAGGGGAGAGAGCTTAGCGGATCTGTGGCGCTCTGTTCTGACTCAGTCTGTGGCGGCAAGATCTCTGTTTAGCATCACTCTCCCACAGCAGCCGATTCCACCTGCCTGCTCCGGCCGCTGCTGCAGGCAGGGGTGGAAACGTGCAGGACCTCAGCATCCTCTGACTTCACCGACTTGCAGATATGGCCAGCCAGCAGGACTCGGGTTTCTTTGAGATCAGCATCAAGTCCCTGCTAAAGTCCTGGAGCAGCAGTGAGTATCTTGGCGCTCAGAGCCGCGGGATCGCAGCCAGGGCTGGCGGGATGCATCCAGAATTAGTTTGCATGTGAGAGGGCGAGTTTGTTGCTCTGGTGCACGTGCTCCGGTGTTGTTGTCCTCTTTTGTTTATTTAATATTCTGGGGATTTTATTAGGTCAGTGTTATATGGACTTTATAGCATGTATGCTATCTCTATTTTACATTTGTGCGTGTAGTAAGGCTTAAAGGGATACTTAATGCAAAAAAAATGACAATTCTGGCATTGTTTATTCATCTTCCGTCATTCCAAACTTTCTGTATGTGGAACACGGAAGATATTTTGAGGAACTATGGAGTCCAAAACAACATAGAGCCCCACTGACATTTTTCAAAATATCTTCTTTTGTGTTTAGCAGAAGAAATACATTTATACAGGTTTGGAATGACAAGGGTGATTTATCATTTTAAGGACAGGGTATCCTAATGCTGTCTGTGTGTATAGGTATTGTAGAGAAAGATGGAGCTCTTCAAACATGCTTTACATTTACATTTGATGCCATAACATTGATATCAGTGAATAAAACTGGGTCTATAACATTATTTTATGTCAAGACTGCTTCTATAAGATCTTGTTGTACAGAACTGACTGTTTATTAAAAGGTGGAGGTGGTTGACATTTTTTTCTATTTTGCATTGTAATCCCTGTCCCGGTGTTCTGGTACACAGTATGCTCCCTAGAGCAGTGTGCATCAGGTGCCTGTTCTCACCAGCCTAACTGACCAATCAGCTGTGAGGGATGGTCAGCCCTCAGCCAATCAGCTTGCAGCAAGAGTGGCAGTGAACATTCTGTGCTGTTTTCTGATAACCTAGAAGTGTCTCCTTAAGAAATCAATGTAGATTAACATATAATACCTTTTTAATATGTAATACATTTATGAGCAAGGATGCATTAAATTTGTTTAATAGTGAAAGTAAAGACATTTATGATGTAAAAAAAAATCTGTTTAAAATAAATGCTGTTCTCTGATTAAACTTTCAATTCATCAAAGAATTTTGAAGAAAACAAGTTAAACTGTTTCCACAAAAATATTATTAAGCACTAAAAACTGTCAACATAGATAATAATAAGAAATGTTTCTTATGCACCAGATCAGAATATTAGAATGATTCAGAAGAATTATGTGACACTAAAGAGTGGAGTAATGAGTACTGAAAATTGAACTTTGCATTGCAGGAATAAATATTGAAATAGAAAACAGTTATTTTAAAATTTAATAACATTTACCAATATTACTATCTTTACTGTATTTTTTAATTAAATAAATGCAGCCTTGGTGAGCATAAGAGACTCCTTGTAAAAACATTTGAAAAATTGTATTAAAACCTCTGGTAGTGCTTGTTTATGTACATTTCATATGTACTGTAAATATTTTCTCATACATCATACTGTATGTTGCAAGTAGTTTTATGTGTTGTTTTTACAGACCTTTGTTTCTGTAATTCAGAGGCGAATACTTTTTAATTTTAACTTTTTTTTGAATGACGAAATATCTTCTTTTCAAGCTAGAGTGATAACAAATATTAATAAAAACAATAAATTTTAAATATTTCAGCCTGACAATTTAATCCTCAGTTTTAGACCAAATCATAATCTCTATCTCTCTCTCTGCCTCAGAGTAAATGGGTGTAACGTTCTTATCACTAAATCAGATGTGCTTTGCACAGTGTACCAAATATATTTTTAGCACTGGCTCAGAGGTTTAGAGCTGTGAGTGTCTTTAGGCCTAATGGCTAAATCCAGAAAAAAATGTCCTTGTTTTTTAGCTGTCATAATCAGCACGTCTCTCAAATATCTGCAAACGTATCTCATCTTTCAGTTTTTTTGTTTGTCCTCCTGACCTTTCTGTATGACACAAGGATAGCCAACTTTCTTCAAATGGTACAGTGTGTTCGGGCAGTTACACAACCTGATCCTGTTACTCTGGGTTATAGTATACTATAGGTGTGGATGCCCATGGGCGTCCAGTGTGTGACCTCTGGATGCCTTTTATTCTTTGAAAGGCCTGCAAGTCTTGTTCTGTATATTTAAAAAGTTTTTTTTTTTTTTGTCATTGATTACATCTTCAGTGTCTTGTTTAGGACACAAAGTGAGTCAAGACATCCCTGGACTTTGGTGTGAAATATCGACAGTTTAGGATTGTACATCATGGTATTGAGTTTGAGCTGCAGATTCCATATCCATTCTTGCTGTGCTGTGAACTAAGATTTTTTTCTGTTTGTTGATGAAAGTAACCAGTGGGATATGAGTGGGCTTTGTGTGCTAACTTTCTGATAACCATCTGAAAATGGATGGGAATTTATTTAGAGTTATGGCAGTCATCCTCAGGGGCCTTTTGTACACAGTTGGTGTCTATGGATGTAAAAAGCCCACATTATTTACATTAGTGGGGGATTTTGTTAGATGTATGTTTTTCCCGTGCTTGTTGTCCACTCCCTGAGCAAGAAAAATGTTGGGAGGACACAACAGGATTTGTTTTCGAAAGAAAAGAGTGGTGTAATATATGTCTGTGTCTGTGTTTATGTGTGTGTGAAATAGTGAGGCGTTGTTTTGTGTCTTGTATTGTCCCTGTTGGGAGCAGTTCAATACTCAGAGGCTGCTCTGCAGAGCGCTGATGTAATGCTCTGTCTGAGCCCATCTCTTGTTTGCAGAGTCACATGTAATGCATTAGGCTGCCGTAATCATCCAGACTGGCACTGGAGCCCTACTACTGTGGTAAAAATGGTTTTCTGAAGAAAATGAGAGTAGTGCTTGTAAATGCAAAACTCCATGATGCTAGTGTGTTATTTGGAGTGTTGCTGTCTTGTATCTAGGCTACGTACTTGAGCCACAGGTGGTTGTTGAGGTATTCTCTTGCTAGTCGGTTATTCATCTTATGACACTTTGTAGCAACCTGATAGAATCACATTCATTTACTAGAAACTGATTTTTAATGATTCTGAATGAATCTTTAGTTTCAAGATGATTACTTCTTTTGAAGTCATCAGTCAGCCTAATTTCAACTTTTTTCAAAAAAAAAATAAAAAATCATATTCAGTCCCTAAATTTCAGCTGAACTTTCACTAATTCTGAAGAGAGAATCACAGCAAACAATCTGGCCAGATTGAACTTCTTATATTTAATAGTGATTTTTATTTAATATTTTGTATCCACTACCATTCAAAAGTTAAGGCGAGACACTGCAGGTTAATAGGGTAAAACAATATAGCTAATAGTTATCACCTTACTTACCAAGCTGATTGATTACATTGATAATTGCAATAAATTTTTGTATTACAAGTTTTCTAAAATGTTTTGTTTAAATATGCAAATTAGGCATTATTTAATGAAATATGCACTAATTTGCATACATTTCTAGTACAAAAATCTGAACACTAGATGAAGTCAGTTTCAAAATTCTTGTTTAATTTTTTTTTGACATATTAGAGTCAAATGTTTTTACAGAGGGAATTCTTTTTGTCACTCCATTTTTCAGAAAATATTCTGAACAGCTAGAAAACTATTTTTCACAGTTTTGGGGGGAATAAAATGTTTATAATAAACAAAAAAATAAAATAACAAAAAACCCCTCAAAAAAAATCATAAAAAATACAGAAATAAAAAAAAAAACAAAGTTTTGTGTGAATAAGTGATACTGAAGTGGAGATTTATGGCTCAGTGTTGGAGAAAAAACTCATTTTGAAAAAACAGCCTTTAAAAATATGTATTGTAATTTAAATCTATTGACAAAAATATATAAAGTGCTATAAAAGAAACACTTAACAGTGTCTTTTGGATGTTTTATTTCTGTAAGTCTGAAAAAACACTTTATGAAAAGCCAAAAAGCCAAAAATCAAAAAACTGACAGGTGCATGAAAAAACTGTGTTTTGAGATACTGGATTTTTGACTTTCATGATCTGTAAGATCTAATCTTCAAAATTAAAACAAAAAAACTTTTGAAATGTTTTACTTTACATGTAATGAATCTAGAATATATGAAAGTTTCACTTTTTGAAATAAGTTACAAAAAATTAACTTTTTCACAATATTCTAATTTTTTGAGATGCACCTGATGCACCTGTACATACATACACATATATATATATATATATATATATATATATATATATATATATATATATATATATATATATATATATATATATATATATATATATATATATATATATATATGTCACCCTGAACCACAAAACCAGTCTTAAGTCGCTGGGGTATATTTGTAGCAATAGCCAAAAATACATTGTATGTATAATTATTGATTTTTTTTATGCCAAAAATCATTAGGATATTAAGCAAAGATCATGTTCCATGAAGATATTTTGTAAATGTCCTTCTGTAAATATATTAAAACTTAATTTTTGATTAGTGTAATGCATTGCTAAGGACTTCATTTGGACAACTTTAAAGGCGATTTTCTCAATATTTCGATTTTTTTGCACCCTCAGATTCCAAATTTTTTATATAATGAAAATAATAGTTGTATCTCAGCTAAATATTGTCCTATCCTATCAAGTCATACAGCAATTGAAAGCTTTTTTATTCAGCTTTCAAATGATGTATAAATCTCAATTTCAAAAATTTGACCCTTATGACTGGTTTTGTGGTCCAGGGTCATATAAATATATTAGTGCTGTCAAACGATTAATCCAAATCGCATCCAAAATAAAAAAAAACTTGTTTACATAATATATGTGTGTGTACTGTGTATATTTACTATGTATATGTAAATACACAAACATGCATATATATATTTAAGAAAAATGTTATGTTTAAACATTTAAAATATTTATATATAGTATCAATTATATTAATATAAATATATACATGAAAATATTTTCACAATATATAGGCAACTGTATGCGTGTGTATTTATATATACATAATAAATATACACAGTATACACACATATATAAATTAAAACTTTTATTTTGGATGCGATTAATCGTTTAACAGCACTTATATAATTAATATTAAAAAAAAAACACAAAAACATAATATATATATTTATTTTCTATATTTTATTATATATATATTTTTTAAATTAACATTTTTTAAAGGAAATTAGGAAAATAGTTTGTTTATCTTTATTTATTGACATTTTAATGCTTGAGATCTGTTTATGCATTTTGTTTATGCAATAATTTTTTTTAGTTTTGCAAGCCTAGTTGGCTTCTCATTGCGGTTTTCCCAAGGGAAGATTGTGTAATGGAGTCGGTCGGTGGAATTCAGAAGCTAGATAGTATATCTCACTTTACGCCGTCTGTGTTTCTACATATGTGCAAACAAGGGAGTGAAAGTGAGTGAGTCTGTGCCCAATCGAAAGATGTTTACACTGTTGGTTAGTGGTGAAGGGGAGATCAGGACGTATAGTGTGCACTCAGGGATAAATATAGCCCTGCAGCTATGCCACTAGCATGTCAGTCCTGCACACTTGCCCAGGCCTCAGCTAAATATTCCAGCCTGACCTTCAGTCTCAAGAGGCAGTGGACATTTACGCTGCAATAGAGAGCTTTCAGAAGAGGCGAGCACACGTGTGGATCTGTTATCACCTAATTTTTGGACTTTTGTTTCAACTCGCACTGGGACCGTTACAGTATGGGTCAAGTGGCGATTGGGAGAAGGTCTCGCTATCACTGAAGTGACTGATAAGGACGTGTGAAGTTTGGAAAACTGGATCCCATATGCTGCTCCCCTACTATGGACAGCACAGTCATGTGCTGGAATAAAACCAGCATGATAAACTTCATGAAAGGTCTGGGTAGGTGCTACAAGAGAGAGAGAGAAAGAGCAATGAGTGAGAATCTGTCAGTGAATGATGATGAAACTTGTAAACAAACAAAGTCTTTAAGTAACAGAATTAGTAAAATGTGACACAGTGTAGTTGAACAAATGCAAGGCGAGCTTCAAACTTACCCATGAGGTTTTATTGGTGTCTAGATCTTATAATCTTATATAGCAAAACAGACTGTTTATTTTGAAGAAATATATAGATCTAAGGTGGTTTGATGAAATTAAGATATGTTTGTTGCCAACTGCAGTGTACAGTATGTTAATAAATGATTGTGCAGTCAGATAGAATGCAATGAAATGAAGGAAATATTAATATTATTATTAATTATATTAATAATAAAAAATAGTTTATAATTTTTATAAATAATAAATATTTTTTAAATTAATCAATTTATTGTTAAAGAATATTATTTAATAAAATTTAGTTTTAGCATTTGGGATGTTATTTACATTAAGAATATGCTATTCAATCATAAACTAGCATGTAGTGGTGCAGAAATTTTGCACATTTATGATTAGTTAATGAGTTCTTATTAAATATATTAAACTTTAGATTGGAAAAAGTGAATTAAAAAATGTTAAACTTTAGTTGTTTTCGGAGGTGAAATACCGTATATTACAAATATTTTTGTTCTATTCAGAGGAAAGCAAAACCCAGTTTAAGCCATGTGTAACAAAGTCTGTTCTCATTAACATATGATAAGAAATTTGTTGTCAAAATCTGTTACTTACAGTACAGTCCAGTAGCTTGTGTGTGTGTGTGTGTGTGTGTGTGTGTGTGTGTGTGTGTGTGTGTGTGTGTGTGTGTGTGTGTGTGTGTGTGTGTGTGTGTGTTTGTGAGCTCTGTGAAAGAATATTACAACTTCTTGATATGAAATTGACCTTTCTGCTTCTAGGGTGTTACTTTAGTTTGTGTTGAGGAAAGCTGGGCGTTACTTTGTGTACACAGGTTTCAGTCGCTGGCAAGCTGCAGGATGAAAATTATTGGGAAATTCTGAAATGGATTTCACTATCTGGATTAGGAAACGGCCATTGTCTGGAATACTATAATTGATTATATACATTCAAATAGTTTTTGACCTCTAAACTAGAACACTATAAAATGCATGTGATTTATTCTGTTAAATAATGCAGATTTTCCATTTTTGGGTTTCTAAAAAAAGACAAATACAATACATGCAGTATTTTAGACACACTGAGAACACCTCATTTCCATGTACATATTTATTTATAATTTTAATATTATTTCTCCTTCTTTTTTTTTGTCTAAAGCTTCACCAGGGTACAGCAAGCCTCCTGTCCCACCAGTTTGCTGCTCACAGGGTGAGAAGAGGCCGCCGGCCATGATGCCCATCAGCGTGGACCCAGAGAGCCGTCCGGGCGAATACGTGCTCAAGAGCCTCTTCGCCAACTTCACCACCATCTCAGAGCGCAAAATACGGATCGTCATGGCCGAACCTTTGGTAAGTGACAGTTTTGAACTATTGAAGGTAACGATCTTGAGACCTGTGACCATTCTAGTCCCAGAACTCATCTGTCTCTGAGGACTGTGGAGATGGCTACCATATATTGGATTGGCTTGTTTGGACTGAATCTAATAAGGAAATATAAAATAATCTGGCAAATCCTAGTTGTTTATGTAGCTCAGCACATGACCGTACATCTATGTATGGTTCTTGTCAATAAAAAGTAAATTTATATCTGTCAGAAATGGAAAATACAGATGAGATTTTAGTGTTAAAATATTGATTGTTTATCTCTAAAGACACTGAACACTTGCCAGCCTTGTTAGTATTTTCCAGACAACAGGCAAATTTACCTGCTTGCGTGTTTAACAGCGAGATGCTAGTTTCATGGCCGACAGGCAGGCTAGTGTTAATTAACCTTTCCCAGGACAGATATATTATGTCCCTCAAAATATCTGCCACTAGGATGAGCTCATCTTCTTCTAATTTTATAAACAAATCTGAGATGCCACAGTTGTGTAGTGTATTGTTTGATAAAGAATAGTATGACCTGGATTATCTGCAGTTTATTTGCACAACGACATCCCTCTGACCGATTGTACTTGAACAGTAAATAGAGCGATTCATAGCTGCAGTATTTTTTTGGTTTCTGGGTGTTATTTACTTTTCTTTCTCTTAAGACACAACTAGAGTGTTTTTATGGGGTGGTCATGTCTTGAGATACCCCAGTCTTTTGATTCAGAATTGGAGAAAGGTCCTGCAAGACCATAAGGCGGTCCATTAACCTCTTATAAAAGCCTTGAGGGATATTGCCCTGTCCTTGTCTGCCCTCTCATCTGTTTCTCCCTCAAATGACTCCAGCATCTGAAATATTTATTAACCTAAGATGAAAGTGGTGCTTCACTGGACTGAATGAGCTCAAATTAAATTTAACACAGTCTGAATGTTTAATGTCTGACTAGACCAGCTGGGTCAGAGAAGACAGTCTGTTCTGGGCCTAAAATCCAAATAACAAAATGATAATAGTATTTGAATATCCAAATCACTTATTTACTGCTGTCACCTGAAAAGAAGCTACACACAATTTTGGGTCTTTGAAACATCTTATGTTACCCGAGTACGAGTACGAAATGTAGGTCAGTTTGTTTTTTACACAACCTGTGTTGTTTAATCAGCAGGTCCGATCTGTGATAGTTGCTAAGATCAGCGTTTTCACATTGTAAGACTCTGCAGGTTGCCCTGTTTGTATATGCACACTGCTGTTAAAAAGGTTGGGGTCAGGAAGATTTTTTTTCCCTCAACAAAATACTTTAATTCTTTAAGAATGCATTCAATTAATTTTTACCTTTTTCTGGTGTCTTTACAGGAAAAACCTTTGGTAAAGTCTCTTCAGAGGGGTGAAGATCCGCAGTTTGACCAAGTAAGTACTGCTTGCTTTTCCCCATGTCCAGTCCGTAGACAGATGTCCCAGCGGAAAGACAAGAGACAGCATTTTAGCTGCCTGGCTGTGCCAAAAAATTAATCTGACTTTTTGAATTATTAAAATAGATTCATGGATCTGTCTGGCCTTTAAAGCATTCAAAGTGACCTCAGTAAAAGCCTGATGTGGTTTTTGGCTCATCTGGCTGTCTGGGAGTGAACAAGTCCATTTGCATTTCTGATAGATTAGATAAGAGAGTTTTATGCCTCAAATTCACAATAGGTAGGAGACACTGCATGCTCCATCAGGTCATCAAACATTTTGTGCAGTGGGTGAGACATTATATCTCTATAATTTACGTAATTGTTTCTGATTGTTTTATACAGGCCTCAACAATAAGGATTGCATTTAATTTTCATTGCAAATTTAAATTTATTTCCTTGCAATTTGATCCAAAAAAAAAAAATTGTGAGAACATGATAATATGAAATTATAAATAATATAAAATATAAATATAGATATATAAATATTAAAAAATATACAAAATATGATATAAAATTAATACAAGTATAAAAAATTATTAATGTAAATAAGGTATTTTTCATTTAAATTAATTTAAAAAAGTAAAAATTTAAAGTTTGCAGCCTGTCAGGGCAAGTAAAAAAATCTGAAGCAAAAGCCAAACTGAGCAAGCAGAAACAAACAAACAAAAAAATCCTTAATGTTTGATTTGTTATATACTTATTATTCCTAAACTTGCTCATTACGATGAACTAATGTGTAAATGAATGACAAAAGTATCTGCAAAATTAATAAATGTACAAAATGTCTAAAAAACAGAATTTAATTTCATATAACCTTGAGTAAATGTATCAAAATCCCAGAATGAAAGGTCTTTTTATTGCTGGCTTGGGTGGAGTGTGTGTTCCCTGCCCAGAGTTTGTAAGTTTGTTTCTGTATGCATGTATGTGTGTGTGTGTGTTGGAGGCAGGTGAATAGCAGCCTCATTCACAACTCACAGGGCTGCGTTTGTACCCATGATCCCCTGGGCTTTTCAGCAGCCTCACTGAGAGGTGATTCTTCTCCCAGGGTTCATCAGGGAATGAAGGGCTCACTGTGTTCACCCTCAGCCCCTGAACACCACCCTTTCTCCCTCCCTTTCCTGTGTGTCGATTCCTCACCAGGGACCGCCTTTCCTTCCTGCACTCATTACCCCAACTCCCTCCTCTTTTCTCGCTGTCTTTGCATCTTGGATACATATTTAAGACACATGCTCGCACAAAGTCCCTGCTTTCACCAAGACCACCTCCACACTCAAAATAACTTTCTCCTGAATATGCACCAGGAAATACATGGCCTACATACAGTATTAAACACTAGGTGCATTTTTAGCTTGTTTATGTGGAGATTAATACATGCTCTCTTTTTTTCAGTTGATCAGCACAATGAGTTCCCTGGCCGAGTATTGCCTACCATCTATCTTGCGAACCCTGTTTGACTGGTACAAAAGACAGAATGGAGCTGATGATGAATCCCATGAGTACCGACCACGTTCAAATACAAAGTCCAAAAAGTGAGTCCCGTTTGTATCGCTTAGATAAGGCTGATCATTTAAGTGTAATACAGTTTGATATAGTTAATTATGCGTAATAGAGTTAATTAATGCAAATCTGCCTCATATGCAACTATTACAGAAGGGTCAAACAGTCATGATACTCCAGAAGGAAAAACAATGCATTAATAGTCGGGGGGTGAAAACTTTTGAACAGAATGAAGATATGTACATTTTTCTTATTTTGCCTATATATATATATATATATATATATATATATATAATATATATATATATATATATATATATATATATATATATATATATATATATTTATATATATATATATATATATATATATATATATATATTATATATATATATATTATATATATATATATATATAATTTTTTTTTTTTGCCCTTCAGAGGCTACATGTTTCCCAGAAGACAAAGTTAAATTAACAACAAATTAACCCTGATCTTCAAATTCAAAAAGTTTTCACCCCCCGGCTCTTAATGCATTGTTTTTTTTTCCTTTTGGAGCATCATTGAGCGTTTGAAACTTCTGTAATAGTTGCATATGAGTCCCTGAGTTGTCCTCAGTGTGAAAAGATGGATCTCAAAATCATACAGTCATTGTTGGAAAGGGTTCAAATACACAAAAATGCTGCAAAACCAAAGAATTTGTGGCACCTGGGGGATTTTTCTGAATAACGGCAGGCAGTTTAACGGTTCACAGTTGGAGTTCTGAGCCATATATTTTTATTCATATTTTAGACATTTTAGGATTTTTCAGCATTTATTTAAAGTAGGAATCTTTTGTAACAATATAGTAAATGTCTTTACTATGAATTTTGATCACTTTAACGCATCCTTTGCTGAATAAAAGTATTGATTTCTTTCAAAAATATATTTTAAAAACATCTTTCTGTGGGACTGTGATGCAATTTTGTCACTTGGCCTGATGACTTTTGTCTTAACTGGATAGTGCCAGAATAGCCCAGTGACATCAGATAGCCAAGTGGGTGTTGAGTGACTCAGATGCTTATGTGACTTCTGCTTCCTGTAGCTGGAGTGCAAAACTCCATTTCATCATTGAGAAATTATATTTTAGTGAAACTGGCTTACATAATCTGTTTACATTCTCTCTTTCCCAGTGATGAGCAGCAGAAAGATTATCTGCTGGAGAGGAGAGACCTAGCCATAGACTTCATCTTCTCTCTGGTCCTCATAGAGGTTCTCAAACAGGTAACACACACTCTGATTGTACGAGTTTGTACAAAGTACAAGTTTGCCTGTGGATCATCACCAAGGATCTATGGTGGTTTTTGCCTTGCCAGACAATCAGAATTGTCCCAATCAGCTTCAAATTTTATAGCGAATTGGGTTTTGTTTCCTTTGGCAACCAAATGGCAAATTTATCCATAGATTAAGGCTTAGAAGAGTTACACAGTTTAGTGGTTATTATACAAAGGTATTTGAAATCACAGAAAGCCATAATTGGCCAATCAAAACCAAATTATAAAATGTAATACTGTTTGTGTTTTTGGCCAGATGCCCCTCCACCCATTTGTGGATGGTTTGGTCCATGAAGTCATTAATTTGACTTTTAAGCACTTCAGATATAAAGAGGGGTAAGAGACTTTTTCCTATATTGGATACATTTAGTATAATGTATACATTCATATAAATTCATACATCTGCTTTACTGTTTACATTTCTTTTTATGACTAGGTATAATGGACCCAACATTGCCAACATGCACATTGTAGCTGATCTATATGCAGAGGTTATCGGAGTCTTAGCACAAGCAAAGTAAGAACTCAATCCAACAATTTTTGTTTAGCAGTGTTGAACTGTGCTTTTTTAAATGTGCAGAAAACATACTAGGTCTGGAAATCAGCCTTTGTGTTTCTAAATCTTCAGAAGCACATAGCTTTCAAGTGGTCTGAATGCTTAGCATCCTCTATTCATAAGTGTCATTCCTATAATCTGTGTGGTACTCTACAAAACAACTGCGTCTGTTGCAAAATAGTTGCCTCTGTGCATTTCTTTTGTTTCCGCCTGGGTGAAATATTCTGGGAAACTGTTGTCTGTTGGTGTTTGCTTGCTTGCTCAAGTGATGTTACCAGGCCTCTGGTTGTCTTATTAGACAGCTTGAGGGCAAGACTTGTGAGAGGGCAGGGGCACCAGTGCTGTGTTATTTTAATTGATTTTGATTTTCCAGAAATGTTGCTTTTGTAAAACTGTGACGTCATAGAAATGAGTAAAATCTTAAAAGGTCTAAAAGGTTTCATCTAACATATGATCAACTCGATTTCTCATTGTAAGTGCTTGTGAAGAATAACGCTTGCCCTCAAGCTGGTGATTTATCTGTCCATCATAATTTTTTTTTGTAGATTTCCTGCTGTTAAAAAGAGGTTCATGAGTGAGCTGAAGGAGCTCCGTCAGAAGGAGCAGAGCCCATACGTGGTCCAAAGCACCATCAGCCTCATCATGGGCGTGAAGTTCTTCCGAGTGAAAATGTATCCTGTAGAGGAGTTTGAAGCCTCCTTTCAGTTCATGCAGGTAAATGTAGACTATTAAGACATTTCACAAAGCATACATTTGTACTGTAGCCTTTTTATTTATTTTTTTGCTCATTTGTTTAATATTTAATTTATTATATTTCATTTAAATACATTTATACTGAATGACTTAGATAAGGCTATAGTGATAAGCTCAATGATATTAGCTCTCAAGAATGTGAAGGCTAACAGTTTTTCTCTATGCTATGCTCCTTTCTGTTACAGGAGTGTGCACAGTATTTCCTGGAAGTGAAGGACAAAGACATCAAACATGCTTTGGCTGGACTCTTTGTAGAAATTCTAGTTCCTGTAGCAGCGGTTAGAGAAATGTTTTAAAGATCTGTCAACACTCTGCAAATTGGATGCTATTTATTTACATATGTTTTGAACATTGCGAACCACTCACACATCATTGTATTTGACCTGTTGGTCAAGTAATTGTTTTAATAACGTATATAGCCATATATCACCCTTTTTAATCCTTATTTTGGTAGAAACATTTTGATCCTCATTATTATTGTCTTTCCGTTCTTTAATAGGCTGTCAAGAATGAGGTGAATGTTCCTTGTTTAAGGAATTTTGTGGAGAGCTTGTATGATACCACCTTGGACCTTTCAACAAGAAAGAAGCATTCACTGGTCAGTCTAGAATTCATAAGATATAGTGTTTCATACTTTTTGACGGTACTATGTACCCTTCTCTCTGTTTTTTTAGGCTCTGTACCCACTAGTGACATGTCTGCTGTGTGTCAGCCAAAAACAGTTCTTCCTCAACAGATGGCATGTCTTCCTCAACAACTGCCTGTCCAATCTGAAGGTACAGTATGCAGTTTATTTATTCAACTCAAAATCACTAACTGGATTTCTCACTACATAAACTTCATCATTACAGAGCAAGGACCCTAAAATGGCACGGGTAGCACTAGAGTCCCTCTACCGACTTCTGTGGGTCTACATGATTCGCATCAAATGCGAGAGCAACACTGCGACACAGGGGTAAGCACAGCCATGGTCTGCGGCTACTTGTATTGAACCATGTATTTAAAGCCACTACTAAAATACCCATCTGAGACCCCCAGAGACAAGGTTCACAGTAAACTGATTTTACATAATATGGCCCATCTCAACTTTCTTGGTGGAGTTCTAAATGGCTGAAAAAAACAAAAAATTAAAACAAGTCAGTACCCTACCCCTCCTATGGCCATCAGTCCAATGAACCCGGGGTGTGACCGCACCCCTCAGCCCTTCTCAGTGGCAGTGAGTAAACAAGCAATCCATTACAGTCATCGTGCCTCAGTCGGAGGGGTAATTACTGACAGTGCTGCCAGAAATGGGTGGAGAAAGGAGAGAACCAAAAGGGAGGCTGGTGGTCATGGGTGATGGGTGTTGGAACGCCAAGATCGTCCACTGGGAATCAAAAGCTTGGCAGACGAAACCATATACACACCCATATTTGATCTTCAGGGCTAGAAATGAACATTGAACAAGTGTAGATGTCTTATGCAGCTAATCCATAATAGATCGATTGGAATTAATGTAATAAATGGTTGACGTTGTTTGGGAAAGGGTGTACATGCCCTTAGAGGATTTCAACACCAGAAGGGGAAGTTGTGGTGATAGTTTTTGAACCGTGGGCTTTGTGAACAGCGTACCATAGTACAAACTAAAAACTAAGTACATACTAAAAAATGACTATATGTAAAACAGTATGCTTTAAGGAACAGTACAGATTTCAAATAGCAGTATGCTCCCTAAAAAATAATATGAAATGGTACTTGGCATTTTTTTTTATTTCAATTATGAAAATAAATTTTGCTTTTTTTTTACATTCTATTCATCAAAGAATGAATTTTTGTTTCCTGAAAAATATTAATCAGCACAACTGTTTCAAACATTGATAATAATAAAACACTAAATCAGCATATTATAATGATTTCTGAAGGACTGTGTTAATAATTATTACTATTTTACTGTATTTTTGATCATGTAAATTCAGCCTTGTTGAGCATAAGATACTTCTTTCAAAAACATTAATTTAACTCTCCAAACTTATTTAAGAAGGCATATTAAATATCTAAAGCATGGGAGGGGAGGTTAGTTCTGGAACCACAAGGATCATAAAATGCTCAAATTAGGCTGGAAAACTGGTGTTGGGTCAGCTAGCAGTTCTTGTGATTTATTCAGAGAGATGTATTGCATTATAGCAACAAGTCATAAATATCAGAAACCTTGGCTTTGCATACCACATACCAAACTGTGACTTTGGAGTTTGCAACCACTGTGAATAAGCCCAAAGTGGACAAACCTCGCTTAAAAATAAAATGTCAAAAATAAGCTGGGTTCAGGTCTGCCACTTTAATGGAATGCTAATTATAACAAACTTTCTGTGTCACTATGCTTTGACCTTCTTTTTGTATATGTCCGTGCCAGATTCTAAACTTGTTATCGGTAAACACTGTGATCTTGTCCCAACAGGCGCCTGAACTCTGTCGTGATGACCCTGTTCCCTAAAGGATCCCGCAGCGTAGTTCCTAAAGACATGCCACTCAATATATTTGTTAAGATTATCCAGTTTATTGCACAGGTAAGTCTGCGATTAAATGACAAACAGATCTAAAACTAAAACCCTCAATTAAAATCTAATTCTAATCTAAAGACCTAATTCTTGTTTGTTGTGAAAACAGAGCATGTGTCTAAGGACAAAGGATTTAGAGTTGCTGCCAAAACAAATATGCAATTACAGCTAGATTCCCGTTATTCATTTGCAAGACTACTCATATTTAGTCTTCCTGATGCAGCATGTGTTAAAATATTAACATTTTGCATACCGCATTGTTGTATTTCCTCATTCTTTTTATCTTACAGGAAAGACTTGACTTTGCAATGAAAGAAGTCATTTTTGACCTACTGTGTGTTGGGAAACCTGCAAAAGCCTTTAGTCTTAATCCGGAGGTAGTGTATTGTCAAATTACAATAGATGTAGTAGCTTTATTTCATTGTTATGGCACTCATATCTTGATTTCTTGTTCTGTAGAGAATGAATATAGGTCTCAGAGCATTCCTGGTTATTGCTGACAAGCTGCAGCAGAAAGATGGGGATCCCCCAATGCCGAACACAGGGGCAACGCTCCCTTCTGGAAACACACTACGAGTCAAAAAGACATTTCTAAGCAAGCCTCTGACTGAAGATGAGGTCAAAGTCATAGGTGAGTTCATCTGTTGTACTTGTAGAGGAATAATTTAAAAAAAATTAAAGGCTGTTTATGGGACTAAACTGTCAGCGTATGAATGTTTTTTGCACTGAGTAACAAAATAAAAAAGTGGCTTTTTATGAACAGCACAGGCATTTTCAAGCAAAACATTTTGCAATAAAAAACATTTAAATTGTAAAACAATAGATATATATTCCGAATTTACTATTCAGTGCTATTTTGTATGACTAATATTAATGCAAGAATGATTATGAAAACATGAAAACTTTTTAATCATGTAATTTAAATTCTATAACAAAAATTAAGATGTTTTTTTTTTGCTGTTTATAATGCAATGTATTTTGTATTTTGTTTCCAATTCACTTTGGTTTCTAATGCAATGAAATCCATACACTTTTTGTGGAAAATTTTGACAAACTGAGGTGCATAATCTCAGACCGATAAGGCCTGTGATCAGTCAGCTCCAGAATGAAATACAAAATCTGTGTTTATTAGGGTTGCAATGGGGTGGAAAATTCCAAAAAAAAAAAAAAAAAAAAAACTTTTGAAAATAAAATTTCCAAAAAATCCCAGAGAGTTTCGAAAACTTCTGGAAGGTTTCAGAATTTTTTTTTTTGCCTTTTTGCAACCCTAGTGCTATTAGAAAAAGGTAAAGATTGAACCAAAAAAAAAAGTGTGAGAAAGAAGGTAAAAAAAATAGCATAGCAAGAAATTTACAAGCAATTTTCTATAGACTGGTCATTTTTGACTGAGAACACCAAGTGTAAAAATGTGGGGAAAAAAATAAAACAATAATAATAAACTGAGTTGTGAGCAAAGTCAGCAAGTTTTAGTCCAATGCTAATAATGCAACATTAACTAGCATTTTGGGAAAACACAACAAGGTCTTGATCATATTGAGGTCTATTCTCATTAAACAGGTCTATTCTCATTAAACTCTGTTACTATTAAAGAACATGCAAGTCTTTTATGTTTTGCATCATTTCAACCATCAGGAATGTCCCTCTATTACCCCCAAGTGAGGAAAGCTTTAGACCACATCCTCAGACATTTGGATAAGGAGGTTGGCCGCTGTATGATGCTGAGTAATGCACAAATGCTGAATAAGGAACCCGAGGATATGATTACGTATGTCACACACAACACTGTCTCTGTCCAATTATCTTTCATCTGGTGTATCTGATTCTGTGCACACACCTGTCACCCATCAACCCAAATCCAACTAAGTTTGAGCTTGTCAGTTCAAAGTTTGAGCTTATGTGACCTCTCTCTGTACTGACAGGGGTGAGAGGAAACCCAAGATTGACCTCTTTAGGACATGCATGGCCGCCATTCCACGCATCCTTCCCGATGGCATGTCCAAATCAGAGCTCGTAGACCTTTTGGCACGGTAAGTGTGTGTATATGTTCGATGCATGAATGGGCGTGTAGGAACTAAGTAGGAAGTAGGAAGCATTTGCTGTGACAAATTGCCCAATGGTTAGGTTTCCCGAAAGCTTCAGTAATGTGATCCCTCCCAGCCCCCAGCTTGAATAGGATGTCCCAGTGCAATCTGAGTCAGGGCTGGTCTAATCAGACTTAATTCTTCTTGTTCAAGCCATTAAATCAGCCAGCGAGTTCAGCGTAAAGTTGATCTCTCTGTGAACTTCCTCCACTGAAACTGGAGGAACTTCTGCTTTGTAATGGAAGATCACGGAAAGTATGCAGATTATTTATGAGGATTGGTGCATACTATTTTGATATATGTATAGGAACATTTTAGGAACACACACACATCAAGTTACTAAAATTACAACTAAAACCATTAAACAACATTTTTTCTACGTTAAATAATATAAACATGAAACTGAAATAAAAGAAAATAAATTGTTTTTATTTCAGTTAGATGTCAAGGCATTATTTTTTTTTCTTATAGTTTAACCTGAAGTACTAAAATAACTACAACTAAAACTGAAATAAAAATGAATAAAAACTATATAGACGTATTTGAAAAAAATATATAAATATGACAAAACTCAACAAAATACCTAAAACCTTAACTAAAATAAAAATAATATTGAAATAATATCAGTGATACTAAAATAATACTTTTATATACGTAGAAAACAAATGCAGGTAAAGTGTCTATTTTTATGTTTCAAAAAAAAAAGTCAAAATATGGGTGAAATAATGGTCCATCATCATTCAGCATAACAAATTAACTTGTACTTTTCAAAATATATAAAAGAATAAGTGGTCATACTACATTTTATTATGTTTTGCATTATTAAAAACTTTTCTTTCTAAAAAATGGGTATAACCTAGTGGTTTGAAGGATAGCGTCACAGATTGGTAAAAATTTCAAATAACAGTTAATTAATTTTTTTTTTTTTTTTTTTTTGCACTGTGTCTTTTAATATCATCTAATGACTCTTTTAATGTCATCTAATAATTCTTGTAATATATATATATATTTATGTCCACTGTATTCATGTTTTTCTGTCTTTTAACTGCCAGGTTAACCATCCATATGGATGATGAACTGCGTCTTGTAGCCCAGAATTCCCTGCAGAGTCTGCTGGTAGATTTCTCAGATTGGCGAGAGGAAGTGCTCCTGGGCTATTGCAGCTTCCTGCTTCGAGAGATTCAGGACACACACCAAACCCTGCTGGACTCCTCACTTAAACTACTGCTTCAGTTGCTTACACAGTGGAAACTAGCCCTTATCATGACCAGCAAGACTCTGGACACATCAAAGATCTGCTCCACTGAAGTATGTGCCAAGAAAAATTTGTTTCAGTGTCAAATAAGAAGATAATATCTGTAATATCTAAGTTGTTTCTTGTGGAGAACAAATTAAAAATAAAATAAAATGTATAATATAAAATAAAAAAAAGGAAATACAATTAAACATATATTGTAAAATAAAATGTATTATACAACATAAACAATATAATATAATATAATATAATATAATATAATATAATATAATATAATATAATATAATATAATATAATATATGTTTGTGTACTTTAGTTGTTACAGAGTAGCTCTGGCACCAGGCTGCCTGCTGAACGGACGCCTCACTCCACAGTCCTGCATGCTGTTGAGGGTCTCGCTTTAGTGCTGCTGTGCTCCTGCCAGACAGGCACGCGCAAAGTAGCTGTGTCCATCCTCCGAGAGGTCCGCCAAATCTTCCTCACCATGGGGCAGACAGAGGTAAGGGCCACTTGGAGCCTGACTTGATCAGATATAGGCCTTAAGATACATCCACTCATTTATGGTGGAATATGGTATTCATTCAATCATCATTCCGTCATATCATTTATGTTTTTTTCTGCACAGGAAGATGAAAGGCCCATGATAGATGTACTGGACCAGCTGAGCCCAGTGGTGCTCGAGAGCTTTGCCCACGTGGCGGTAGCTGACTCGGTGAGTGCCTCTCAGTTCGGTCCTTTGCGGTTTCACTCACATGTGAGTCTCGGAGGACTTCTACAAAGTGTCTTCTGTTCTGAGTTTATAAGAAAGTCTGTTTTACTTCTCTGAGCTTGAAGTTTAGTGCATTAGGTGATGACTTAAACGATGTCGAATCACATAGATACTAGATATCAATACTTAAATTGGCACATTAAAGAACTAAATTTAACAAAAATCCATTTTGTGTTTTGTATGTAATTCTCCAAAACTCATCGAAATATCTTGTTATTCAACCAGTTTTCTTTCATTTCACTGTTGAGTTCTCTATAAGTGGCCACTATGATCTCTTCCCTTCCACTTCCCCGCAGGCGTCCCTCCCTGCTGGGCAGCATGCAGACCTGCAGTGGCTGGTGGAGTGGAACGGATCTCTGGTCGGCAGCCATTATGACGTGCGGAGCCCGTCTCGTGTGTGGATCTTAGCACAGTCTCTAAAGGAACCCTGGGCTCTGTGCCTCTTCAGCCTTCTGAGACAGGAGTACCTGCCTAAGCACTGTCCCACAGCGCTCAGCTACGCTTGGCCCTACGCCTTCACCCGCCTGCAGCTCCTCATGCCTTTACTTGAGCCCAGGTGAGGGATGGATAAAATATTTACTGTTTAAGGGTTTATTTGACCTTCAAACTTTCTCCTACATCTATATATGTATCATTGAGTGGTCAGTGGTTTGATTGGTCTGCATTGTCGCTTTAATTATTGTGGCAGCCTGGTATAGGTTATGTAAGCATTTACATCTAGTTGACCAGGCTTTAACCTTAAAGTGCAGAAGGAGCGTTTTAAGCATCTACTCTATCTCTATCTTTAAGTTTAAGCTTTTAATGGCCTCCCATAGCCACTTTTTTTTTATAATACTGCACTTGTTTAAGTGGTTCTGCTTCTGATAGCAGACTCTGTACAGTTCTATTTGGGTTACTCTTCTTTTTATGTACAGTACATTCATAATACATGATAACTCAGCAAAATTTCAAATTAATATAATATTAATAAGTCGATCAAATGTTTTGGGTCAGTAATGAACAAAATGTATTAAATTGATCAGAAGTGACAGAAAAGACATTGTTTATGTTACAAAAGAGTTCTATTTCTAGTAAATGGTGTTCTTTTGGAACTTCATCTTCATTAGAAAACTTGAAAAACAGTCGTCTCCACAATAGTCTCCAAAAAATATTAATCAGCACCTGTTTGTAGCATTGATTATATTATATTTTCTTAAGCACTAAATCAGCATATTATTAGAATTAAAAAACATTTAAAAAAAAAAATTAACTTTTAAATTATAGTTTAAAATATATTGAAATAAAAAATAGAAGTTTTAAATTGCAGTAACATTTCACAATATGAGCGTTTAATGGTATTTTTCATCAAATAAATGCAGATTAGTTGAGCTAAGGTATGGAAGCCTGTTTCTGCCAACTGAATAAAAAATAAAAAGGTAATTGCGAGTTTTTTAACTCACAATTTTGACTTTTTGTAATATGTGTTGTTTATAATTGCAAGGTTAAGTCCAGTTCTGAGGCGGATAAGAGACTGATATGTTCTCAGAATTGCGAGTTTATATCTCGCAATTCTGAGTTTCTTTCTTGCAATTGCAGGTTTATAATCAACTGTGAGTTCATATCATCTGAGAAAGTCAGAATTGCGAGGTGTAAACTCCCAATTGCGAGAAAAATTAAAAACTCGCAATTACCTTTTTTTAAAAACTCGCAATTACCTGAAAGTTGCAATTACCTTTTAGTTTTTTATTCGGTGGTGGAAACGGGCATCCAAAAATGTTAAAAAATACAACTGACACCAAACTTTTTTGGTCCAAAACCATTTTATTTATTCAATATTTAGCTGTTTGCTTATTTTTCACTTTACATCAGTCAATTCTTTCAAATGTTTTCATCTCTTAGCAACCCAGTTAACGCCAAGAAGACAAGCTCGGCTGGTTCAGCAGACACCTATGTTTCTCTCTGGAGAAACTATCTGATTCTGTGTTTTGGTGTGGCCAAACCCAGCATCATGAGCCCCGGGCATCTTCGAGCTTCCACCCCTGAGATAATCACTCCCAGTACAGACAGCAACAGCAACTATGACAACAAGGTGGGTGGGGCTTCTTATGCATCACGTACCAGTCATGTCTACAGTCATACGCCCCAGTCAGTCATTTATTGACTTGATGGAATCATTGATTAACATCTTATTCTTTAGATCCTCGGCACCCCGTCTGTGGCCTGGCTTCTGAAGCAGTTGGTCCCTCTGATGCGTTCAGAAAGCATTGAGATCACAGAGTCTTTGGTGCTCGGATTTGGCCGCACAAACTCACTCGTTTTCAGGTATTATGTAGAAAATATATAAATGTTTAAGTTCTGTAATGATGTGACTGATGTAAACATTTAGATGGGCCAAGTTCCTACAAGACGCTATATTCTCATAGTAGAAAGTTCACTCATTTTTGATTATCTCACATTGTTTGCACCGTGTCATGTAAGTTCAGCAAGATTTTTCAGATAAGATGTGAGTGACATCTGATGTTCACATTCTAGTCATACCTCTGCTTTGCACTTGTCTAGGGTTTTTGAATTGACTTTGACAAGGTGATGCAAAAAGACTGTATGCGTATAATTATGATACTATAAATGGCCAGGTAAAGAAAGCATTAAAGATGTCAGTCATGGAACAATGTTCAGTTTATTGTGCGATTACAATTGTGATGTTACGTTTTTTGTGTATTCAGATGCCAATATATATATATGTGTGTGTGTGTGTGTGTGTGTGTGTGTGTGTGTGTGTGTGTGTGTGTGTGTGTTTAGACTTTGTGTGAGAGCCATTGTCACTTTTTGACACCATCTCTAAATCTAGACAAACCTTTTTTTTTTCAAAGCAGTAATCAATTGTCATATTACATTAGTTATGTCTGCTTATTTCAGTTCTTGGAATCATAAAAAAAATATTTATGGGAATAGAGCAATTATTGGTCTATTAACCTTGGCAACACAATATTGATTCTGTAGCCTTATTGATTTTCTATTTGTTGTGTCTCGTACAGAGAGCTTATTGAGGAACTGCATCCTTTGATGAAGGAAGCTTTGGAAAGAAGACCTGAGGTCAGTTACAGTATATATAGTTAGACTTTTTTTTTGATTGTTCAGTCGGATCAGCTGGTATGCGCCATAACTTGTTGTATTGTAAATGGCCCGCTCAAGCAATGCATAAATGACTTATCTTGCATGGAAAAAAACAACAACAACAAAAAAGTACCACAGTACAGTGTTCCTACAAACATAGGGAACCTTAAAATGTATGGAATGTTTTAAAAATGTAATTTCCAGACTTGTAAATTAATGAAATATTTTCATAGTTCTATAGTTTTCTATAGTTATATTAAGTTTCTATAGCGATTTTTCTCATAATGTGTCCTCTAGAATAAAAAACGGCGAGAGAGAAGAGATCTGCTAAGACTCCAGCTCCTCAGGATCTTTGAGCTGCTGGCGGATGCCGGTGTCATCAGTGACAGGTGAGAAGGATGTTATTATTATGGATTCTGTTCTCTGGACTCCTCCATTGAATCTCATTATGAACTCGCAGGCTACAAAACATGAAATGATCCCCATCTTTCTGTCTCTCAGCACTAATGGAGCTCTGGAACGTGATACGCTGGCCCTGGGCGCTCTCTTTCTTGAGTATGTGGACCTGACCCGGATGCTTCTGGAAGCTGAGAATGACAAAGACATGGAGATTCTCAAAGACATCCGAGCTCACTTCAGCGCCATGGTGGCCAACCTCATACAGTGTGTCCCAGGTGAAGAGGAAGACATCTCACAAACTCAGTATACAATTAATGTCAACACCAAATCAAAATTTAGCCCATTTACATTCTTAATATACTTTCTTGTTTGTGCATAACTCGTTTAATTCATAAATTGTCATAATATAGTTTTTTCTACTTTAAATATTTATTCCTCAAGTTAAATAATGACATCATACTGATGGTCATGAAGTTATATTTAGCTCTGGGAAGCGCTCCACATTTTCTTTGTTTGGGAAATGGAATTCATTGCTAGGTTACAGTGTTTTCAGTCACAGGACTCCTGACATCAGTCCTGATTTCGACATTGCCCAAAATAGCAGTAGATTAGCTTAAGAGCCACTTTATGGGCAAATGATGAGTCGCAGAATGGCCAGTCATTTTGCCTGTTCTTTCTTATTAAAAACTAAACTAAATCATAAGGTTTTTAATTTGTTTTAAATTGTTTAGGCACTATCACAAAATATTTTTTCATGAAGGGGTTCCTGTAGCCCAACTCGCATTGATAAAACATGTAGCTATGGATGTAAAATTTATGTTTTTATAGTTTTTTAAAAATCTAATACCTCTCTTCTCCTCTCCTTGTTTCGTAGTGCATCATCGACGTTTCCTCTTCCCTCAGCAAAGCCTTCGGCACCATCTCTTCATTCTTTTCAGCCAATGGGCTGGACCCTTCAGTATCATGTTCACGCCCCTGGATCGCTATAGTGACCGAAACCATCAGATTACTAGATACCAGTATTGTGCTCTTAAGGTAATACAGACTACATTTATATAATATATCATTTTATTTATCATTTTGATATTTCATTCCAATGCACAGTACGTTTATTCAAAATAAAAAAAGATGTATATTTTTCATAACAAATACACACTGCTGTTCAAAAGTTTGGGGACGGAGCCTATTTATTTGATCAAAATACAGTAAAAACATTAATATTGTAAAATAGCATTCCAATTGAAAATAACTGTATTCTATTTGAAAATATTTTAATCAAAAATACAGTTAAAACCTATTTATTTGATACAGTAAAACCATATTGTGAAATAATGTTACAACTGTCACATGATTTGTCAGGTGGAAAAGTCTTTACTGTCACTTTAAATTAATTAAATGCATCCTTGCTGAATAAAAGTATTAATTTCTTTAAAAATACATATATCTTACTGACCCCAAACTTTAAACAGTAGTGTATGCATGTTTCAAAATGTCATAAAAAAAAGTAGAATTAAAGAGTAACATTACAATAAATAATAATACATTTCAAATATTAAATAAATAATATAAATACATATTTTTACATATATTTGTATTTGGAATCTGCATATGAAAGCTCTGGCTCACTCTGGCTCTAATTTAAAACATTGCTTGTGTTGCTAATTCAGACCGCAGACATATACTCCACTAATTTTATCTCCAGAGGTCTACTTATAGCCCAGGAAGCGTTGTAGTCATATATAGTGCAAGACCTCAATGTGGACACACATGCCAAAGAGACAAAAGTGGGTCCCCTACGTGACGAATGAGTCCATTTGTGATGACAGTGCATGTGTGCTCTGTTTTGTCTATGGGAACCCTGTACTCATAATGTCAGCTCAAATGACGACATGTAAACATATAGTTCACGTCAGGTTTGTTCAGGTTTGAATTTCAGGAAAAATTACACCCACCTCTAAAGCTATTATTGTTTGTGTGTGTACGTGTAGCTTCTTGTGTTGCCGTAAACCCCTTCGCCATAATGGAAAGCCGGGTATTGTAAGATGATCGTATATAATATTGTAGCATTTGTCAAAGGTGTGTAATTTCAAGACCCTGGCATCATTAAAACACACAAACGTCCAGACGTGATATGAGTCCTATGAGCCTCTTCCCTGTTTCTTTGAAGTATTTTTTTTTGTTTTGTTGGAGACGATAGGATGCGATTTCCTCAAAACAGGAAATTCCAAGTTTTGCATGAAAGCTTTGCATGAAAGAATGTTGTTTTTTCTTCCTTTCATAGGCCATGTCGACTGTGCTTTGTTGTGGCCCTGTGTTCGACAACGTGGGGCTCTCTCCTGATGGCTACCTCTATAAATGGCTGGATAACATCCTTGGCTGTCAAGATCTGCGGGTATGCAGCCAAACACTATGAAACAACATAACCCGCATATGTCCTCAATCACTCCTTTACTGTTGATAGCGATAAACCAAACCAACTGTCTTTGAAATGATTCTCAATGTGTGCCTTTTGACCCAGTGCAAATTTGCTCCGCGGCTTTTCATAAGACAAGCCACTTTTCTTAGATGTCTCTAACTCTTGCTTGTGAATGACTGATATTTTGTTTTCATTGTTCTGCAAATGTCGATTCTTGAAGTAAAAGTCTGGCTTTGATCTGATTCTCCTTAGGTGCATCAGCTGGGCTGTGAGGTGGTGGTTCTTCTGCTGGAACTTAACCCAGATCAGGTGAATCTGTTTAACTGGGCCGTGGACCGATGTTACACCGGCTCCTGCCAGCTGGCCTCTGGTTGCTTCAAAGCCATCGCCACTGTCTGTGGTAGCAGGTACACTGGGGCCTGAAAAGCCAGAGGAAATATTGAATTTTCCAGTTTAATGCATATTAAATGGTTTAAAAGATCTGTAAGATTTTTTAATGTTTTTGAAATAACTCTCTATGTGCATCAAAAATACAGTAAAACAGTAATAGTGTGAAATAATATTACACTTTAAAATATAAATATATTTCTATTTTAACAAATTAAAAAAATGCAATTTATTTTTTTTCCAGTTTTTTTGATAAATAGAACATTCAAAAGAACAGCATTTATTTTAAACAGAAACCTTTGTTACATTATAAATGCATTTACATTATTTTTGATTAATTTAATGAATCCCTTTTGAATAAAAATTCTAATTTCTTTTAAAAAAATAAAAAATAAATCTCACTGACCAATAACTTTTAAATGTATTCATATATATATACAAAAAAGGTTTCGTCAGGCTAATTCTCTTGCCAGATTTCTCACAGCAGATAAAATCCTATTCAATAGAGCTTTGGCGGCATTTGCCTGCTTTCTTTCTCATGATAATTTGTTTACGTGTATAGTGCCAAGACTAGATGTGTCTTTGGACTGAAGCCTCTCATTCACATATTTAGCAAAACCAGTCTTATGTGTAACTTGTTTTACGTAGGTCTTTTGTTTTCTGTCACAGAAACTACTCCAGTGATATTGTGACTCTGCTGAACCTTGTTCTCTTCAAAGCGTCTGACACAAACAGGGAGATCTACGAGATCGCTATGCAATTAATGCAGGTCAGAGAGAGAACATTCTTTGCCAAAGAAGTGTTGCAATAATAGAAAGTGTACTGGATTAAATGGCGTGTTTGTGTGCTAATCTGTTTATGTGTGTGTGTGTGTTTTCTGGTTGAATAGATTCTGGAGGCCAAGCTGTCTGTGTATTCTAAGAGGATTGTGGAACTGAAAAGTGGTGCTATCCTGTATGGGACACATGGGCCTCTTCCGCCCCTCTACAGTCTCTCTGTAACCCAGCTTTCAAAGCAACTTGCCAGAATGTACCCTGAGCTCACCCTGCCCCTTTTCTCAGGTATAAAATGAAAAAGCAGAGATGAACACAGTGTGTATGTGTGTTAATGCCACTGCTTCTCTTATAGGTGAAAACTCCTAAAACTTTTTGGACATGGAAATGAAGGGAAAATTCAATGATGAATGCATTAACACTTTGTGAAACTCTCCATTTTATCAGTTACTGTAGGTGTTAAGGCAAACTTTGTCATTTTGTTTTTTAAATGTTTTTAATGTTTTTCTTCCAATATTTTTAAATTATTTCATATTTATTTTAATTAAAAATATGTTAGTAGTTTTAGTTTAAGTTAATAACAATGCTGCTGTGGCATGCTGTTGGTTGTCATGCAAAATAATTTGTAATAATTAATCATTTTCAATTATTACTGCATTAAAATATGAAGTTGTCACACTATTGGTAAAGTATAACCATAACTCTTAAACATTATACTGGAGGAGAATGAAGGAGAAAAGTCTCTGTAAAACAATCTTTCAAGTCATACTGCAACTGTGTTAATCTGGTAGCCACTGACTCTCATTTTTTCCATACTATGAAAGCCAACTATAACAGTTAGGTTACCAGCATTCTTCAAAATATCTTCTTTTGTGTTTAACAGAAGAACGAAACTCATACAGGTTTGAAAAAAATAACAAAATTTAGATTTTTGGGTGAACTATCCCTTTAACTTTTTTATTGAACCACCAGCAAATTTAACAAAACATGCAGAAACTTCATTTATTTTTATGATTGTGTATTTATGTAGATATATCTTTTTGTATCTGTCATCTCTAGAGGTGAGTCAGAGGTTTCCCACCACTCATCCAAATGGACGTCAGGTCATGCTGACCTACCTGCTCCCTTGGCTCAGTAACATCGAGCTGGTTGATGGAGGCCTGCTGCCCACTGTACTGAGTCCGAGCAGCTCTGGTGACAACAGGAAGGGATACACTCACAACACCTCAGCACCTCACCTGCTCCGTGGCACAGGCTGGGGGTCACTGCAGGCCTCCTCTCTGGTCCTAAACAACCTCATGTTCATGACAGCAAAGGTATGACTATGAATCGCTGTTACTTTAGTGTTTACTAGACTCTAAAGCTATGGAAATCAATACAGCATATTGAGTTGTGTGTCTCTGTGTGTGTTAGTACGGGGACGATGTCCCAGGTACAGAAATGGAAAACGCTTGGAACGCTCTGGTCAGTAATGAAAGGTGGACTAATAACCTGCGGACCACCATGCAGTTTCTCATCAGCTTATGTGGAGTCAGCAGCGACACCTCTCTTCTGCCTCATGTAAGTTGTATATTTATTTTTTTCATTATATTTTGGTTTGGTGTCAGATTTGATCAGATTTTATTGATAAAGCAGGTAATTTGGTTAAAGAATGAAAGCTAAGTTGTCAAGTAATGTGTGTCCTCTATTTATGCTCAGATTAAGAAGGTGGTGATCTACCTGTGTCGCAACAACACCATTCAAACCATGGAGGACCTGCTTTATGAGCTTCAACAAACAGATCCTGTGAACCCCGTAGTGGTGCACTGTGACAATCCTCCGTTCTACCGCTTTTCAGCCACAAGCAAAATTAACACTACCACTTCAGGTATGTATGCTAGAGAGTTTGTGAAAAAAAAAAAAAAAAAAAAAAAAAAAAAAAAAATATATATATATATATATATATATATATATATATATATATATATATATATATATATATATACACACACATAGAGACATCAAAATGTCTGAGTTAGCACTCATGTGTTGAATGTATATCACATGCCACATGCTATATTAATAAATACTGCATCTCTCTAAAGGTCCACCTTCCAGCAGCAAAACTTTGGTGTGTGGCCAGGAAAACATCCCTGACACAGATGACTCGCCAATCACAAAGGAGTGTGATGACAGGTATGTGCCACAAACCACACTATTTACATATGTGCCAAATGTGCCTTATATCATTTTTTCCTTGGTCACGTTTAATCACAGTTTGAGGTTATGCCCACCTTAAGCATTACAAACATACTCATTATAATTCATCCTGAAGCAGACACCTTTATCCAAAGCAATTTGCCATACAATTCCCCTGGAGCAGCCTAAAATTAACTGTCTAGATCAAGGGCATGTTTATATTTGATACATATATTGACTTTTTTTGTCAACCAAAGGCTAAGCAACATCTTAAGAGCACACAACCGCCTGGAGTCTCGGTACAGCAGCAGTTCTGGAGGTTCCTACGATGAGGAAAAGAGTGAGTCAATTTTATAGCTTCAACAAAGGGGCAAAACAGTTCGGGACTAATTGATATTTACTACAGTATATCCAGTGGAGGAGCTTCTGTGTAAAGTCAAGTTCAACAGTTGAAACTGGAAGTCTGAAATGCTTCCCCTTTGGCCATGGATGTCTTATATTATCAAGAACTTTAAAGCAGTAAAATAGTTCAGACCTTTCTTGAATTTGAGATGTTATTTCTGATAGCCAGCTCAGGTAATATATTTCAGCTTGAAATAGTTTAAGCTTAAGTGTAATGGTTTTTGAGCATGGTTGTATTAGACATGAGGTATGGCAGCAATGGAGTTTGTCTGTCTACATACCACTCATGCTTTGAGGGTAAATTCCAGTTTTATTACAAGTCTCATGGATGAAAGGCATACCTGTCAAGGATGGCGTGTTGTTTTTAACCTTTTTGCTTTGCCTGCAGGTGAGCCGCTCCCGCCGTATGCCATGTGGCTTATGAGTGTGCTAGAAATTAATCAGCCGCTTCCTCTTCCCATGCCAGTTAACGGAGGCTGCTGGGCACCGCTGGTCGACTATCTTCCTGAAACAGTCACCCCACGTGGACCCCTCCACAGGTCAAACTTCTGGATTTTATTTTATTTTATTTATCCGTTTTTATTTGTTTTGACAAAATAAAACACATAATTTAAATAAATTTAATTATGTATTTATTTATGATGTTACAATAAAACAGCCATTAAGTAACAAAAGTAAATCTATACTTTATATTATGTAACATCCTTTTATTCAGATTTAGATCAAATGTTCAAGATTTGTAGAGAATTACATACTAGCTTTTAAAGCACTGTAACTTGAGTCGTTAAATTTAATCTCTCATCATAAAACGTGATTCTTGTCAATCCCACGGATTATGTAATCCTGAAATTTTAAAGCACGTCACTCTGCAATTATCAGACAGATGGAAAATAGATTATCAGATGCTGCAGTGCTACCGTCAGAAACCCTTTGACCCGAGAAAAAAAACAAACACATGATAACATGTTACCAGTGTTCTCTTTACAATGGCCATCATCAACGTAATGACAACTACCAACCAACATACTCCCTTTAAAAAATTTGTTTTGTCACTCAATCACAGCTGAGAATATGTTCTGTTCTTTTTGAAAGGTCATTGCTGGTATGTGTTTTTGGTCATGTACTGAAAGACCAGTGTGTTTTGTCTGGTGCAGGTGTAACATAGCAGTGATCTTCATGACGGAGCTGGTGGTGGATCATAGTGTGAAGGAGGACTGGGCCCTACACCTCCCTCTACTGCTCCATGCCTGTTTCCTGGGTCAGCAGAGCCTCTGTGTTCTGTTCTCATCCCAATTTGGGGCATTTATCAGGGCTTGCACATCTAGATTAAGGCTGAAGTGCTTGAGTCAGGTGTTCTCAGATGAAAAGTGCTGCTTTTACTGTAGTACATGTTATTTTTATCCAAAATGGGTTTGGTTTCGTTTTTGTTTTTTTTCTAATCTCATCTGAACTATTGCATCCCTCAGTGTGTCTTATGACTGCAACTATGTGGCTTGCTATGAGAACAATGTTGTCAGTGAAAGCAGTAGCTGCTCCTGAACATGTAGGATGGACCCACCTTATCTTTTTTTAGAAATATGTGAAATATTTGTATCTCTACAGATTGAAAGCATTATTCAGTTCAAATCAATACAACATTTAAGTGTTGAAAGACAAAAAATAAAAAATAAAGGCTAGAACCAGATATTCCCACTTATCCCTTCCATAACCCTCCAAATGTACATAAAAAAATAATAAATGAGTGAATGTACAAATGTAAACTTTTAACTTTAAGATTTGGGCTCTTTTTTTAGGTATGGACCACTACCGCCCAGAGGTGTTTGAACACTGTAAGAGACTCCTCTTGCACCTTCTCATCACGCTATCTTGCAACAACAATTTCAGCCTCATTGCCTCTGTTCTGCTAAACACCAGAGATGCCAACAGCAACAAGAGCCTGACTTTCAAACCCTTCTACCAGCCTGAGTTCTACACAGGTACGATATGATACAGTGTGTCCAAAAAAAAAACATTGTGTGTGTGGTTTGTGGTAGTCAAACTTTTAATGCTAGTGTCAACAGGGGTCACCAAGAGTCAGAAGATACAAATAATATGACACATACTTAGCCTATGATACATATATAAGGCTTAAATAAGTACTTTGAAAATATGCTGCAGCTGCATTCATTTTGCAACCACATTTTTATATAATTGTTGGACCTGGAAATGAAGGGAAAATTCAATGATGAATGCATTAACACTTTGTGAAACTCTCCATTTTATTAAATGTTGTGTAATTCTGCCTTCTATAAAACAAATTTAGCAACTTTTCATGAATCCTGTTTATCACACCCTCCTTGCATGAACACTTACTCACTGGCTTTGGTATTTGACACAGCTTTGGAGAGTGTAGTCATGTTGAAATCCTGTGGAGGGGTGGAGGGTGAGAATTCTTATCTGTGCAAAAACAACTTCTGGAAGTGCAGCCAAAAACAATTTTATGTACACAGAGCACCTAAATGTCTGATTAGAGCATTCCTATGGACTATTTTTATCTTTTTGCTTCTAAAGGGACGGTGGTCTCAATGTTTTTTATGTTGTTAAAACATGTGTAGGCAAAGTCAAAATGATGCTGATAAGATGACATTCGCCAGCCCCTGTCATAACAGCATAGTGATTGAAGTATTGTTCTTTTTTTGGCTCATTTAGGAATGTTATCACTCTATTTGTCTTGCCGAAATATTTCAGTTTAGTAAGTTTAAATGTGGGGTCATCTTTACAGCTTTGTTCCTTCCCAAACATTTTACTCACCCTCCGTGTGTTGTTCAGGTGGTGTGGACTTCCTCCGGAATGGCCAGGCATCTCCGGTTCCTGATTCTGGCCTTAGTTCCTCCTCTACCTCATCCAGCCTGAGCCTCGGAGGTAGCAGCTCCAATCTTCCTCACCTGGCCCAGGAAGAGGTGGAGCAGATGGAGAGCAGCACTGAAGATGACGAGAAGAGCAGCAAACTCATTGAGTTTCTCACTACCAGGTACAAGAAGAACCTACAGTAACACAAGTTTGGGATCATGTTTGTTTTTGATCATGATAGGGACAGTAGATAAATGCTGTGATGTTTTTATTATATTAAATTTATGTTATATTGAACTTGACAAAGGAAGTGTTTAAATATTAATTTTAATAGGGGCCAGATAACCTCTGCACAGTTACTTGTTCTTTACTGGTTATGTAACTACAAATAAAAGGTCATTTCATGTGAATATTCCAGAGCTGTTCAGGAACTGATTCAGGAAATGACACATCTGACACGTCTTACATCTGACATCATTCAAGATGTTACAGACTTGTATGTTGCATTTCATCAGTCTACATCAGAGCGGTTCTCACTGGAGTGTTGCTTAAAAGGGTATCCGCCTGATGTTGGTGCTGGTGGTGGTTCTTTTACACTATGTTCACACTGCAGACAATTCCAGATTGGTTTTCAAATCCCATTTTAAGACTGGCAACACTGTTATTTGCTCATAATCAAGTGGATCTGTGTGGCATTTGCAGTATAGTTATTTTCTGACATCATCTTTAGTTGCCAAATGAAGGCATTTGCACACTACCGAGTGACTTTCTTCTACAATAACTGGAAGTATTGACTCTATTACTGGAAGTATTGATTACTGGAAGTATTGAAATGATTATTATGGTGTTAACAGCTATGGTCAACAGAGAAAAAGCAGTCAGATTTGAACTGGATTTGAGCTGCTAGTGTGAACAAAATTTTACAGTATGTAAACTAGCTTTTTTCTTTAGTTCGCTTAAATATTGATTCAAACTACAGTAGTCAACATTTGAAGTGGATCAAGACCTTTCATCAAAGTTGTCCTAAAACCAAAACAATAACACTTCTTGTCTTAAGACAACTTTGATCAACTTTTTTGATCCACTTCAAATGTTGACTACTGTATTTCTCGCCTCATCTTTAAAAAGTTTCATGCATGTTCATCATGCATGTTTAAAATATTTAATGTACAGCTATTGCTGCCTGATTAGTTAGTTTATTTTAAGTTTTGATCAAGGAAAGTTCTATCAAAACTTTAGAAACAGCAACACGTTTGGTGGTTTGCAGGGAAATAGCATCTTTTGGCCTAGTCTGCCATCTAGTGGCAGTTTTGGTCACAAGCAAGTAATATTCAAACATACCACATTGCTGTCAAGACCAGAGTAGCTTTTCCTGTCATTTACAGTTTATACTGCATATGTAAGTGATCATATAAATAATCATGTGGTTTGTTTAGGCCTTTTGGACCATTATGGAGCCACGAAGACATCACTCCTAAGAATCAGAACTCAAAGAGCACCGAACAGCTCACCAACTTCCTGAGACATGTAGTGTCTGTGTTCAAAGAGTCCAAATCAGGTAAGTCACATTCTGGAATCCCAAGTCATTCCAGTGTTCGTCTACATTAATAGGGTGCAGCTTGTGACATTAATCTAATTTTAATTTATATCCCTATATTTGCATGCCATGTTCTATATGTTCGTAGACATTCGGCTTGAGCAGCAGTTGAGTGAAGTGGCGTTGCAGATGGCTCTGTGCAGCTCCTCCAGACATTACGCTGGACGTTCCTTTCAGGTGTTCAGAGCTCTGCGGCAGCCCCTGTCAGCGCTGGCCATGTCCGACTTGCTTTCACGCTTGGTGGAGGTGGTCGGGGAGCACGGGGAGGAGGTTCAGGTGAGCTTCTGGTTCTGTAATGAGTGTTCTGACTGATTCAGTGAGCGAATAAGTTCAGAATGCATCTTCTCTGCAGGGTTATGTGATGGAGCTTCTCCTCACTCTTGAGTCAGTGGTGGATAATCTAGCTGAGTGCCTGAAGAACAGTGACTTCTTTGTCCTACTACGGTAAGTTCCTGCCATGAAACATTACTTCTATCAGGACCACTGTCTTAAAAATGATTGACATTAGCATACAGTTAGGTTTGGCAGTATGGTTCTGTTCTGGGCAAAAACTCCCTGTCCATCTATGCAGCCTGTCATGAATGAGCAGGGAGAGCAGCAATTATAACCCCCCTAGGGCAAACAGAACAGAACAAAGCAGATATCATTATATGATATTTAAGTGTAACACATTATTCAAGATAAAAGGATTCTGATTCAACAAGGAATATCAGCAAGCCAAGTCCTGACTGTGATGAAAGGAGGAGTTGGGGATGGAGGAGGGTAATTTGCTCTTGAGCACTCGAAAAAACTGCTGAATAATACTGAATAGACCTTATATGATATGTGTTGTATTCCTATAGGTAGATGAGATCAGCTGAGAGTCAGCCGATGCAAACTTGACCAGAACTAATGCTATATGCTTGATTTATTTAAAGCCTGACACATGAAATAATCATATATAGTTTCTGAAATAGTCCGAAAGATTTATTTTTTTAATTGACGGAAGGCATGTAGTAGATTGTGTTGTGTAGACAGTGGTTTTCTTAATAAGTTTTGATGATAATTGTTTAGAAGCCTTAGAAATTTGCATATGAAATATGATATAGTACGCTTTCGAAGGGTTAGAGTCTTCTAACTTCAACATCAGAAGTCTAAGAGGCTTCGATGTTTGTTTGTTAGTGATCAGTCTGTGTTCCTGTAGGGCATCTTCGCCAGATCTTCCATCCAGCGGCAAGTTAACACTAAACCGTAAAAGCACCAGTCAGCTGGACCTGATCCCAGGATCTTCTGAGCGAATACGTCACCAGCGTAGCTACTCCGTACCGAAACGCTTTGGCGAGCCTGAGCGTTCCTCCGAGGTTCCCCGGAGTGCCACCTTGGACCGCATCCACCATCATCAGAGCAATATCTCCAAGCTCAGATCCCTGTCCTCATCATCTTCCAGAGACAACGTGGTCTCCACCGACCCAACCAACGCCAACCATCCTCGCAACCTGCTGGCCACCATCTTTTGGGCAGTGGTGTCACTCATGGAGTCTGACTTTGAGTTTGAGTACCAGATGTCCCTCAGGTTGTTAGGGAAGCTGCTAGGCCACATTTCATTAGATAAGCAGGAATACAGAGAAAAGCTGGAGAAGATCCAGATCCAGCTAAAATGGAAGGAGTTCTCTGGGCTTCAGCAGCTGCTTCTGAAGGGCTTCACCTCTGCAAACACCACAGAACTCACCTTGGAGGTTTTCAGCCAGCTCACGCCCGTCTCACGCCTACCAGTGGTGGACACCTCACAAGCCATTGGTAGACCTTTTCATTTCTATTACCAGCTAAATGTACCTTTCTAACACAATTCTCCATTAATCTACCAGAATTCATGATCATTTCTCATTTCAAGTGGGATTATGAAAACAAATCTGCTATTACCTTTCAGGTTTCCCATTGAACGTGCTCTGCCTCATCCCCCATCTTGTGTTACACTTTGACTCACCTACTCAATTATGCAAGGACGTGGCTGAGAGAATTTCCCAGGTCTGTTTCCGTTACCTCAACCACACTATAAATCTACTTTTATAGCTAGTCAGTGAATCTGCATCACATTTGTTTGCTGAAAATCACTAATTTTGATTTACAGGTTTGCCTTGAGGAAAAAAACTCCAAGCTGTCCAACCTTGCCCATGTGATGACACTGTACAAAACGCACTCCTATACACGTGACTGCTTCTCCTGGGTCAATGTGGTGTGCCGCTACCTACATGAAGCATTCAGTGACAGCACACTCAGCATGGTTACTTACATGGCGGAGGTAGGAAGACCACAAATCAAAGTTCATCTTACAGCATTTGAAATTTGAATGGAAAAAAGTATGATAAACCAGACAAGAATGTAAACATACACATATTTTGTGTTCAGGAAAATTTTCTAATACTTTCTGTGTTTTGTAAGCAGTTGTTGGAGAAAGGATTACCCAGCATGCAACAAACTCTTCTGCAAATCATCTATAGTCTGTTGAGTCACATGGACCTGAGTGGTATTCAAGCCAAGCTCTTCAACATGGAGGTTCTAACAACCATAGAGAAGTTTGTTCAGGTGTGACTCCTTTCATTTATTTATGGAATTTGTTCCACAGCTTTAATTAAAATTTTGTCATTTACATATGCTTTTGGCCAAAATGACCTACAATGCAATGTTATTTTATATACTATTTAATAAAAAATAATAGTATTTTTATATACTATTGTAGTATTTATTAATATTTTGAATGAGCTTTAATTAACATTTTCAGTTATCATTTAAATTCAATTTGTAATTTTGTAATTTTTGTGCTTTGATAATTTGATTTTTTTTACATTTTCTTTTCTTTTTTATATTTCTGTTTAGCTTTATCTTTTTCATTTCATTTAATTTCAAAACAAAAATTTCAAATTATTTATTAAGCTTAAGTTTTTCAGTTAATATTTCTCTCTATATATTTTTTTATATATATTTTAATTTAATGTATTTTATATACGAAAACTGTTTTTAATATTTAAACTTTTAGTTTACAATACCAACACTGCTACAGTTCATTACAAAAAAAAAAAAAAAAATAGTTGTAAATGTGAATTTGCAGTGTGTATTATTGAATGTGATAAAATAAAAAGACTGTACTGCAAGATAATGGTAACTGAAATATAGCTAAATGAATCAGGAGCCAATTAAGAATCAAAAACTTGTGAATCTGAATTAAACTGAATGGAAATCGAATCGTTCAAGGAAACACAACATAAAGACATAACTAATCAGTAATCATTTTACACTCAATATTTATTGTAGGCGCTTCTAAAATTATCCTCAATGATCGCATCTAACTGGCTCATATCATTCAGCCTAAATTTGCTCATGACATAATAGTGTTTTATAGCATTTCTACTGTAAACTTCAAGCTCTTACATCCTTAGTAATACCACTGGTTTTCCATCTCTCAACCCTTCCTTCGGAGGGAGAAAAAAATAGAGAATTAAAAAACACGACCTTGTGCCAGGGCTATAAATCCAAAGGCACACCCAGCAGCAGTCTATAAACAGTCAGTCCTATTGGCTGCTGTCCACATTACTGAGGCCTTCAGTGTGGCCTCACAGCAAAGACGCTCTTCTGAACTACTGCTTCTCTCGCTGGGCTCGTGTGTTTATCTCGGCACAAGAAGAGACAGCTACTGCTCTTGAAGATGGATTGACTGTATGTAATGCTTTGGGAGGTGAGCAAGTTTCTGAATGTGTCCTTTGAGAATAACTTAGTTCTGTTTTGTGTTTGTTTCTGTGACTTCAGACTGCACACTGGAAGGAAGCCTTGAACATATTAAAGCTGGTGGTCTCCCGCTCAGCTAGTCTGGTTTCGCCTTCGTCCCCGCAGAGTAACGCATCCACTGTGGATGTCAGGCGTGTCTGGGACACACCCTCCAAAGCTCTGCCTGGAAAGACCCTTGACTTTCACTTTGACATTTCAGAGGTATGACATGTCTGTATCTGTTTTCCTTTCTTTATTGTCATTAAACAGTACAAGCCAAAAGTTTGGACACTCAATTTATGTTCCTCATGATCTATAATACCCTGAGGCTTATACAGAAATGCTTGAAATCAGAAGTGTATCAAAGACTATCCAGCATGCATGTAAACTCCTTCAGTACTGTTTAAAAACCATCCCAGGATGCACCTCATAAAATTGGTTAAGATGATGAGTGTGCAGCTGGGATGAAGAGAAAGGGTGCCAACTTTGAAGGAGCTAAAATGGTTTTAAACATTTTTTTACTCACTATAAAAATTCCTATACTTCCGTTTGCATTCTTTTATTAGCTGATTTAAAATATACATTATAGTATTATTCAATTTGTATAGTACATTTAAATGTATAACACAAGAAAAAATAAGACTGAAAAAAATACTAAATATTATTTCTATTATTAGATATTTTATCGTTTGCCTTTCAAGGAGCTAAAAATAGTTTTAAACATTCTGTGGTACCATTTTTGGTACCTTCCATTTAAATTATTTTATAAGTTGATTTAAAATATAATATATTGTAATATATTATATTCTATAAGTATTATAGTATTATAGTATTCAATTTATATAGTACTTTTAAATGCAGAGCAGAAAAAAAGACTGAAAAAAATCTAAATATTAGTTTTATTATTAGATATTATTTTTATAATTAAAAAAATATTTTATAATTAAAAAATTATTGTTATTATTACTGTAAAAAAAAAAAAGTTGTTCTTTTAAAGTGGTGGTGTACATTAAGTTAGTGAAGCTGAGATGGTGCAATCCTCGATAGGATTGTCTAGGTTCTTCAAGATTAGTTTTTTTTTTTTCATTATCATTGTACAGTAACATTTGTAACAAACTCTGAAGGTTAGGTTTTCTGTTTAAAACTTATTGGAAATATGAACAACCTGGCCTTATTTAAGTGTGGGAACCAAACAGGGAGCTATTTGTGTAGTGCATGAATTCCAGGAAATGATGTCAGTCCGGCTGTGGCGCTTTGCATCCAGAGCGACGAGAGCTGGACAGCCCTTCTAGAGTCTCAAAGCAGGCTCCTCTGCCCTCTGTCAAATACCTCTGGGATGTATTTAGCCTCTAGCAAGTGGGCGAGACACTAGGAAAAAAACTCAAAACTGACAGGGAACTCAAAACATGCTCCATTCCGTCCCAGCAGAAAGGATTTCACAGGAATTAAGGGCAGGTGAGCTCAATAAGGGAAATCCTGTCATTCCCCCAAGCTTTGTTTGGCTCACTTTATTGAAGTTCTGTTTTTCAAAGCCACGCTACGAAACACAGAGGAGAAGGACCATTGAGAATAGCCTTCCACTTTTTCCAGCAGGTTCTGAATTGTTGTTCGGGATATGAGGCAACTTGACGTTAGCGAAGGGAATGCGCTGGAATGAAGACTTTTTGGCCGAGGGCCACAAGCTCATGACATGAAAAGAAAAGAACAGATGTGAAATCCCTGGGCTTAATGGTGTGTGACACTGTGTGTGTTTTAGACACCGGTGATTGGCCGGCGATATGACGAGCTTCACGGTTCTCCGAGGGAAGATGGGAAGAATGGAGGAGGGGTTACTGTGACACGCAGTACCTCCTCTACATCCTCGGGCTCCTACCAAAACAACCACGTGCTGGTGCCTGTCAGCTGGAAACGACCACAGTCTTCACAGGTAAGCACTCACAAATACACTCTTTGAAGTTCTGACATTTGCCTTCTATATGCACTTCTATATCTCCTGTATTTTAATGTTTTTGTTTATTATTTTATTTTGTGTCATTTTATCAATTACATTAAATTCTCATTGTATTTAATTTATTTTTTTGAATTAATTTTTATTTTATTTTATTTATTAATTTGCCATTTCTCTCCCAATTTAGAAAAGAACTCGTGAGAAGTTGGTGAATGTATTAACTTTGTGTGGCCAAGAAGTTGGGCTCACCAAAAACCCATCTGTAAGTGACGCGTATATGTTATCCATCCAGTATTAAATATTTAAACATATGTCAGGAATCATTCTTAAGCACTTTCTACAGGTGATTTTCTCATCCTGTGGGGAACTGGACCTGATTGAGCACCAGCCCAGTCTGGTGTCCTCTGAGGACGGCACACGGGACACAGAAAACATGGATGACACCACTTCAGAACAACAGTCCCGTGTATTCAGAGACTTTGACTTCCTGGATGTGGAACTGGAAGATGGAGAGGTGAGCAGATATTTAAAAAACGAAACCAAAATGATCAATTCCCTCTTGTGAAATCTTTTGACTTCCAAATTACTTGGGCAAACTTTGACTGCAGTAAAGTGTTCCTTTGGGGAAAGCAGTGCTGAGTATTAATCTTTTGCAAAGGATCAGTCAGAAATAAACTGTTGCACTGTTTGCACAATACTACTGCAACTTTAACTCTTTGTAATACATTCTCCTCTCCTTGTTTATGTCTGTGCCATCAAGGAGATGCAGGTAAGCACAGGAAGCCACCAGTGTTGTGCTGTGTGCAGTAGAGCAAGATGATATTGTGTTTTTCACATGCTGTGCATTGTGATGCATGTCCATAACTCTGCCTGGAAACATCATTTTGTTTTAAGCAACTTCAAAATACAATGGCACATCAAAAAAGATTAATTCAATTAAGATTGGACAGATGAAATTCTAACTTAAATTATTATTTATGTATTTGTTTTTTATTTATTTAAAAATTGCACCATTTTTTAAAAGTTTGGGGTCTATGAGATTTTTTTTAACAGTTTGAAAGAGACAGAAAAGGCATTTAAATTTTTTTTAATTAAATAAAGATTTTAATTTCAAATAAATTCTGTCGTTTTGAAAATAAATATATCTTGTTTTCCACAAGAATATTAAGCAGCCTGACTGTTTTCAACAATGACAATAATAAGAATATTTATTGATCACCAAATCAGCATATTTGAATGATTTCTGAAGGATCGTGTGGCTGGAAAATTCAGCTTTGCCAGAGGAATCACAGGAAAAAACATGACAATTTAAAATAAATTAATTTAGAAAACTGTTTGAATTTGAGTATTATTTAATAATATTACTGTACCATTTTTACTGTATTTTTGGTCAAAGCAATGCAGCTTTGGTGAGCATAAAGGCCCGTTCACACCAACGCACTATAACTACAAAGATAACAATAAAGATCTAGTTCTAAAAATCGTTCTCAGTATTAAAGAATAGCAGAGTCCACACTACAACTATAACGATAAAGGCACAGAGAAACTATATCGTTGGAATCATTTTCAGAACAAATTTTTCCAGCTGATGAATAATACAAACATTGACAGCCAATCAGAATCCATCCTGCTATAACGAGCTCGAGAATTTAAAGCGGCAGACGAATAAACAGATGATATTGTTCGCTGGTGTGGATGCTAATATTGTTATCTTTATAGTTATCTTTATAGTTATCGTTCTTGGTGTGAACGGGGCTTAAGAGACTTCTTTCTAAAATCGTACTGACCCCGGACTTTTGAACTGTAGTGTGTTTTAGAAAATGTAAAAATTAATTGGTGGGTAGCATTTATAAATGTTTAGACACTCCTTATGTGGTTTTTATGATATTTCAATATGTTTGTATTTTAATAGCTTGGCCGTCTCTAGTTTGCACTCTTATGAAATCATTAGAGTCAGTTCATTGAGGTCATTCTCCAAATTTGCTGAAGCTGCCATGCCACAGAGAGACTTAAAAGGGCAGATTCAGCCTTTTAAATAAATTCTCCCTTGTGGATAAATTTGAGGAGTCATCATATTTTCATTTCAACCTTCAATGTAACAGTATCAAAGGCTTTTTGCTTCTTTACCATTTTGAAGTATGATTATAAAAGAAAATAAAGTAGTACAGTAAAAGCGACTTTTTGAGTTTAGTGTTGAAGCGAGCTGCCAAAGGAAAGCATTTTCTTAAACTGCTGAACTAAATCTGTGAAGGAATGTGAATGTTGACTCTCAACTCTGATGTCAAGGCATGTGGCTGCAGTGATAACTTGAGCCTTCAGGCACTTTATTACATACTCTACAAGAATGAGAATGTTTGAAATGTGTTCCTGTATTGTGGTTTCCTTTCATCCTTTATATATGGAGAAATATCCTTATATAACAAACTCACAGACTGAGCACCTTCACATATACAGCATGCTGTAGCCTATGACTGTGTGCATTTTGAAATCTGGTTATGTGCCATATACCAATTCAGAAGACTCTTTATTTCTCTGACAGGGTGAGACAGTTGACAGCTTCAACTGGGGTGCGCGGAGGCGTTCCATTGACAGTCTGGACCAGGCTGAAGCCCAACCAATGGAGGAGGACAGCCAGCTCTCAGGAAGCTCACCAAGCCTGTGTCCAATCGTCCATGATGATTCTGACGAGTCTTCTGAGGAAGAGTCCCTCACAGCCAGCCAGATCCTCTCATCCTCACAACTAGTAATGTTGCATTTTTCTTCATTTTTTTACACTATTTGACTCAATGGGATGTATGAAACAGGATATTCATTAGGAAATATTGTATTTTATCTATTAGGATTTGATTGGATTGTGAAAAGAGGCAGAAAAGATTTATTTTACAGTATATTTTTAATAACCTGTTTTATAGAAATCTATAAAAAAAAACTGTATGTCTAATTAAATGCTCTTAAATTGCTCATTTCAGAATGTCAGCCTGTCTCCTACTGAGGAACTAAACCCCATGGACTCCCCTCCTATCTCCTTTGACAACATTCAAGCTGACCCAATTCCTCTTTCCACCCCAACGCCCAGCTTTGAGATCTCAGTATCCGAGGGCTCGAACCATCGGGTGAATAAGAGCTTCAAAATGGCTGATCTTTGGGGGCAGACACATTCCTACTCATACCGCACTTCTGTTCTGGAGTTTTTCCATTAACATGGCTGAAAATGAAATCTCTTTCTGTGCTTGCTTTATCTGTCTGGCTCCGCTTTTAGCATGGGTAGATTTTAGGGAGTAGCTGGCTGATACTATTTTCCTATTACATGCTTATTTAGGATGGGGGCATTAGATTAATATGCTAAGTGGCATGGCAAGTAATTCTTGCTCTTCAAAAGCTTCAAAAACCATTTCTCTGCTAACCGCTTTTCATCTATGAGGCCAACCACTGCCTACCACAGTCTCAGAAAGAGGCTCTGGATGAGCCACTAGGTCAGTGTGTATGGCTTCTCTGTGGGTGGCAAAGCTGTAACATCACTCACATGCTAAATGCTAAGGGTGCAAATAAAGAGAGTGTACCCATTGCCTGTCGCCATAAACATGAGACCAGACCAATCAGATATTGGTCCCCCAATTTTTAAAGGTCTCTCAATATATCTGAATTTGACATTTTTGAAAATTATTATTTTATATATTTATATATATATATATATATATATATATATATATATATATATATATATATATATATATATATATATATATATATATATAAGCAGTCAAAAGAGAAACGAATCTCGGCATGAAGCGTTTTAGTTTTGAAAGGTTAGTGAATATTTATTTTTAAATATATGCATTGTTTTGTTTTTTATTTAATTATTATTTATATACATATATTTTAAATTAATGCATGTATTATTATTATTTTTAAATAATACAGAGTTGGTTGACCTTTTTTTTTTTTCCTCATCACCCTAATTAAAATAAATGTAATAAATAAATCAGTGTTTTAATTACATTTTTAAATAAATTGTAAAAAATATTTGACAACAGAAATCGTTTAGCAGTTAGTAAATTATGGAGCTGACATTTGGGGGAATCACTTCTGTATTTTAGCCACAGAAGATCAGTCTGATCAGTCAGTCTGTCACCAATAACATCATAGAATGGGAAATTCAGCCACACAATTTGATCTTTTCTTAATATTATTTTTTCACAATAGATGTTTTCGTTGCCATAAATACTTACCAAGCTTTTCTTCTTGTGAATCCTGTCCAAAACTAGGCTGAGGATTCAGCTGAAGAAGAAGAAGCCATTGTTAATGAGAACGATATCTCACTCTGCATTTGCGAGTCGCCGCCTGCCTTTAGTTGTTCTGACATCCTAACAGCAGACACACCCCAGATGGAAAACAACTTCTTTACTGACAACGAGACAAGCTGTGTACCCAGGTACTGTGAGCTTCAAACTCTCAACATACATTAGTCTGTCTGGAAAAGTCAGGCTTATCTCAAGTTTCTCATAGCTGATGTTTGAGAACTTTTTTTCCCTCACCACATAATTCTATCCCTCACTTCCTCCAGTGGGTTTGGAGACCAGCAGAGCTCTGTGGTGCAGGCAGAAGAGGAAAAGGAAGAGCTGTTGCTAGAGTCCCGTTCCTCCCCTCCGCCTTCTCCCTTTTTCTCCGCCATCCTGGCCGCCTTCCAGCCGACTGTGTGCGATGATGCCGAGGAGGCTTGGCGCAGTCATCTCAACCAGTTGGTGGCTGACTCGGATGGTTCCTGTGCGGTGTACACCTTCCAAGTCTTCTCCTCACTCTTTCAGGTAACTCATAGAGATACAGTAGGTTGTCACTGGTCCTTATTATGTTGATTTAGGTCAAGCAGCTTCAACAAAGATCATAAAGTGAAATTAATCAACTGACACTTTTCTAAAATCCTAAGTGTTGCAGGCTGTATTGTTGATGTCAACTGATGTCGATTTTATTCATTAACTTGGATTTCCTTTGGTTCATCACACAAAGCTGACAACCCAGTAGTGCCAAAGTTTTAGAAGACATGTCTTTGATTATATTCTATTGGTACTGACAACATGTTGGTCTAGGACAAATTAAACAGGATGTGTTGTTTCTTACCTCCAGAGTATACAGAGTAAGTTCTGCACCTTGACCTGTGATGCTGCTGGTTATCTTGGCGATGGCCTTCATGGAATCGGAGCGAAGTTTGTAAGGTCGTCCCAGATGCTGACATCCTGCTCTGAATGTCCCACGTTGTTTGTCGATGCAGACACTGTGAGTTTCTAGTTGCAATATGAATTGTCAATGCTATATCCAGAATACAAATTAGTAAATCACCAGCCTTAGTGTTCTATTCAATTTCTCATTCAGTGTGTATGTGTGCAATGTACGTATAATGAAATTGTTCTCTTAAATATGTGTTTCAGATTGTGTCTTGTGGGCTCTTGGAGAAGATGAAGTTTAGTGTGTTAGAGCTGCAGGAGTATCTAGAGACCTACAACAACAAAAAGGAGGCAGTCAAATCAGTATGTACAATAAAGCATAATTAATTTCTTACCGACCCCAAAGCTTGTTCTGTTCAACTTACTGTTATGCCTATGACTCTTCCAGTGGCTACGTAACTGCAAGGCCAGTTTCCCCAAATGCACTGGAGATGGAGTGATCACCTATCAGCCCACTGAAACAGAGGAGAAGGTATGAAACCTCAGCTGGATAGTCAGCCATTCCAGAGAAAATTAAGGAATAAAGGATATGTATAAAGGAATTTCATTATTAATTAAGTACATGATCAAGATCTCAACATTTTGCAAGCTGGAGCTTTAACTAACAGTTTTGCTGTCTAACATTTGATGCAAACCTAAAACTGCAGTGTGGCAACCAAAAACAAAAGCAATTCAAAATTTTCCTTCATTCATTATTCACTCCCTAAAAAAAAAAACTACTACTTCTATGTCAATGGCTTAGTATGGCTGCATTGTCTACTGATTAATGCCACTGTAACATCTGTTGAGTCCTGAGATATGAGTGAGATTAGTTGATCAAAATGTGTTTCAGATTCCATTTCAATGTACTTCTTATATTTTCTGCATTTCGATTGTTCTGTGATAGCTCTGTGAGTGACATCTCTTTTCTATCTGTCTGCTCTTTAACATTAGAGGGATAGTTCACCCAAAAAATTAAATTACCCCATGATTTACTTACCCTCATTTGACTTTCTTTTTTTTCTGACGAATACAGTAGGAGTTCTATTAAAAAATGTCCTGGGTCTTCCAAGCTTTGTAATGCCAATGAATAGTGGTCTAGTTTTGAAGCAAAAAAAGTGCATAAATCCATCATAGAAAGTGCTCCACATGGCTCCGGGGGGTTAATAAAAGCCTCCCGTTCACAAGAGAGTGGTATTCCAGCCATAGACGTCGCTAGGCCATTTTAAGTCTTTTTGGCAAAGAAATTCTAAAATTTCTACTCAGCCTTCCTAAAAATTTTGCGAGTAGCTCCAAAAACTGTACACAAATTCATGATCACCTAAGTCCCCGTTAAATTTCACATGAAAACCGCAGCAGACTTCGGCTCCTCCCTGTCTTCCAGCGTGTTCTTCAATCTGCTGACCGCGGCAGGCAGCGAAGAGCAAGAAACAGAGGACAAGGTGTGTGTTTATGGGTAGATTGTTATATCTGCATCTGTGCAGCCTACGTCCTACATTATCTGCTGGAACGTCACTCTCTTGTGAATGCGCGTTGGACAGTTAGCAGAAGCTAGAGATTACGGTTTGTTTACGGTACCCATAAGTTTTCAATATGGGTATTATACTTACACAACCGCATTCCACTCAGAAGGCCTTTATTCACCAACTGTTGCTGCAAAATCTCGACCTCTATTCACTCTCATTATAAAGCATGGAAGAGCCACAACTTTTTCTTCTTTTTTTTTATATAACTCCAATTGTATTTGTCTGAAAGAAGAAAGTCATGTACCTAGGATGGGTTAAGGGTGAGTAAAAATGTTTAATTTTAATTTTTTGGTGAACTATCCCTTTAAGCCTGTGCTTTGTTGATTTCACAACAGCGCTCCCTAGTCTTATGTTTGACACAAGGGACTTTCTGTGCTGGGCTTTGAAGAAGTTTAAAGAAACCCTGAAAAAGTTTCTTTCTTTAAAATTTAACCTAAAATATTCATACTTTCTACCATTCAAGTCATAACCAGTTAAAGCAATAAAAAAGGCATATGGTACCAATTGTTTTTTTTTTTTCTACCCAGCACAGTCCCTGTGCAAGAATAAAAATAGGAGGGCGTAGTTGTGACCCTTTTTCTTTCTATGCTTGTCTATTCACTTTTTCTCCTCATGCATGATAGAGCCATTGCTCATGCTTTATAATGCATGTGCCACTGGGCTGCATGATTTCACACTGTATTCAAAACTTCTCTTCCTTCTTCACTTCTCACCTTTTGTCTTGCAATGCCTGCTTTATAGCAAATGGAATCTCTTGCAGTAAGTTTTATAAAATCTTTTTAACCTCATGTTTTCTTTTTTGCTTGTTCCAAATGCCCATATTACCAGAACATTGCCAAATTGTTTTACAGGCCTCATATTTTTTTTAACTGAAAACACTGTTTTGCTAACACGCTTGTATCCCTGTTAAAGAATTGTTTGGTTTCCTATGCTGTAACTGTTGTGTAATAACTTCTTTCTTATATGCTGTGAAAATTTAAAGACAATTTTGGTGTTAATTTTCTGTATGTTTGTTCACAGCAACTGGAGCTTTGTCAACGACTCTACAAACTCCACTTTCAACTGCTGCTGCTTTTTCAGTCTTACTGTAAACTGATTGGCCAAGTTCACGCTATAAACTCTGTACCAGAGGTATGTAGACATCAGTGTCTCATCATCTGAGTTTGATTAAGACATTTGTTACTGGAATAGAAAAAGTCTAGCTTGCAAATCGTACTTATTTAGGACAGAGCCCCATGTGTGTTTAAATGTTCTCGCTTTTAGCTGCAGAACATGTCCAGGGAGTTGAGTGAGTTGAGGAGCAACCTGCAGGCAGCAGCAGCATCAGTGGACGATGAGACAGCAGCCGAGCGGAGAGATCCTACCGCTGAATCCCCCTACAGCTCCTCTGAGTCTGCTGTGCAGGCCATTCTAGAAAGCCTGAAAACCAATGAGTTCTGCAGAGCCATCCGTTACATAAAGGAATGCAGGTAAACTTCCCACCAGGAGAAAAGACTACAGCTTACTGTTTTATATTGGAACCTAAAGTGATAGTACACCCAAAAAAATCTACTTGTCATTATTTACTCAAAAACTGTATTCATATATTTCTGTGGGACACAAAAGAAGATATTTTAAAGAATGGTAGCTACAGTACCAAACCGTTTTGGTTCCCATTGACTTCCATTGTATGGACGAAAAACACAATGGGAAACAAAACTGTTTGGTTTCTAACATCCTTCCAAAATATCATCTTGTGTTCCACAGAAGAAAAAAATCCATAGACATTTGGAACAACATGAGGGAGAGGTTTTTTTTTTTTGGGTGGACTATTCCTTTACATTTTCAATTTATTGATAACCTATTCAGGAACAGAAAATAAATGCATTTGGAGTAATATGCAGTGCTTTGTATTTTCACTTTGTTTTAGGAAAATGTGGCCAAGTGACATCTTCGGCAGCAGCTCTGAGAACGAGATTCAGACTCTACTCAACATCTATTTCCGGCACCAAACTCTGGGACAGACGGGAACCTTTGCCCTTGTCGGTTCCAAACAAGACCTGTCTGAGATATGCAACCGACTCACTGAGCTCAACTGTGAGATCCGAGACATGATTCGACGGGCACAGGGCTACCGGGCCATCACTGCCTTCCTTCCTGACTCCAGCGTGACCGGCATCAGCCTTTGAGTCCCAACTTTAAGGGATCAGGCGGGAACTGGCCTTCTTTCCAGCACTCCTGTCTGAAGTTGCTGCTGCCTTCACTGTTCTCCCCTAGTGCACTCATTACTGTCCTGCCTCTGCTCATCTTAAGAGCTTCGAGGATGTACAGCTAATATAGCTTAGAAAAATGCATCGGGGGACACAAAAAGGAGTCAAATCCTTGGCTTTTTTGCACTACTATGTATGTAAGGAGCCGCCCCCTGCCTCTGAAATGGGGCCTGTACTACTGCAGGCATCAAAGGTATACCAAAGCTCCACGAATGGCTCCTCCTGCTCACATCTACTATTATATGTTACGGGAAAATGTGCAATGCCTCACACTAAGTGAAACTTTTCATCTTAGAGAGAATGTTTTGAAACTTCAGTGCTCTCAGATACTTGATGACTCATAAAAGTTCTGTTCTTGCTTTTTTTTTTCTTCTTCAAATAGAAGCTGAAAGCCATTGTTAATGTGGCTTTTTTAAAAATGTTTAACAAGATCAGACATTTCACCGTGCGCACCCCATGCCTCTGCTTTTATCCATACAGACAGAATGTCTCTAACACAATCCAATGCTACTGTCAGAGAGACCTGGATGCATAAAATTTATGTATGGGGGTATTTGATTTTACTAATGTCTTTCTACTGTTTAGTTTTAGCTGCTCCTAGAAGGTTTATTTATATTCTTAAAAGAAAGATCATCATAAAATGGTATAGTTTTATAGGATGGAATTGTCTATTCTGTCTATTGAAATGGCCAAGCATGCAAAGGTATGTACCATAAGAAGAAATAGAGATATTTATGGAATAAGAAATTATTTTAAATGAAAGATACATTTGTAAATAGTAGTGGGAGTGTAGCCCATACTTGTAAGATTTTATTTTTATGGTTTCATTTTGCTGTCTGTTGTATAAAAGTGTGCATGCAATAAATAGATCAATAAATAATATTAATAAAAAAAGGCTGTTTAGTCAGTGGATGTTTTTATTTTGATACTTATGTGTCTGGTCTTAGATCTGTAATTGTCTATGATTTTAGGATGAACATGTTTGTTTGTATTTGTTTGTTGTTATTTTTATAGTTGAACTAAATTATAAAATTAATACCTTTTCCTAAAGGTAACCTTAAATGTTAGGATCATAACTGAAATCAAGCAATGCATTATGTAGTATTTTTATGGTAGTGCGCCCTCTGGTGCACCACAACGGAAATAATAAAGACACTCAAAGTCAAAAATTGTATTGGCTACTAGGCCAGTTGTGCAATTTGTTGGCAATGGCACAGTCCTCAAATATGTATATTTCTGTGTCATATTACTGTTTTTAAAAAACATGTTTCAAAAACATGTTTATGTTTTTGCAGAATTTATATATATATATATATATATATATATATATTAGTATAATATATATATATATATATATATATATAATATTATATCAGGGTGAGCACTATTGCTGACTAAACTATCAAAATTGTACATAACAATTTAAATTACTGAACAAACATTGTCCAAAACTATGCACACTCCATCTAAAATTTACTTTTTTATTTTTAAAGTAATTAAAAAAGTTGAAAAGTTTTAGAACAGAACAGATGGGAGTAGAATACAGTATATGCAAAGAAATACTCTCTCTCTCTCTCTCTCTCTCTCTCTCTCTCTCTCTCGCATAAACTATTAACCCTGTTTCGATTCAGTGGTGCACGTAAGTCCGCCCCCTGAACTGACGCTCGCATTTTGATTGGTCGAGACAACTGCTCTTCCGTTGACGACACGGCGCTTATTGGCGGGATGTGTTAAACCAGCTTTATCCACGCGTAGAATGAACAGATCCTCTCAGAACGCTTCAGGAAATAAAACATCTTGAATCGGAGATGAAGACGACATTTCAATGAAGTTCGAAAACTCAGAAGTTACAAAAAGCTTTCATCTGTGCTAAAACGTTCATTTACGGTAACTTCCAGACCTGTTTTTCTGTTTGTAGCTAACGTTAGTTCAGAGTAAGCTGATATGCATGACATGGAACAGTTAGGCTACTTACTTTATTAACGTTACAGTTATTTAAATCTCGATGACAAACTGTTACGTGATAAGTACGTAATATAAGCCAGATACATTCTTGTCAGAGATACAAGATACACCGAATTACATTTTTATGTTTTTGTTTGTGTATCTGTAGGTCAAATGACAGCATCATTGGTGCTTGGTACAGATTTAACCCCATCACACTCATGGCAGTATGTTTGACAATTTCTTTCATCAAATTGATAAAGGTAGATACTTACAATAATATGAATGAAATATATATATATATATATATATATATATATATATATATAGTGTTGCCATATTTCAAATCTATGAAACTGATCTGATTTATTGTGAATTAGAGCTTGGACCTCTTAATCCTGATTGGTTTGAGGAGTTGACTGCAAAAGCTTCCCGAGATGAAGGACGTCCTGACAGTTCAAAAGTTGAGGAGGAGACTGTCAAAGTACCAGAGACATCAGCCCTGGCTAGTCAGCTGTTTTCTACACCCAAAATATTCAAGCAACAATGCTTTCAGTCCCCTGCTTCCATTCCTAATGAGGAGTCCCCTTATGAAGGTATATCACAGTTGTTGTGTTATGTATGCAGTATGTGTAAAGATCATCGTCCTGTATAATTGTTTTTCTTCCACCCAGTGGCTAATGGAGACTCATCAGCTTTTCCCTGGACAGAATCAAGCCCGTGTTTGTTTGGTTCAGCCAAAGACAGGTAATTGTGTTTATGATTAGGAGAATATGAATTTCATGTGAAATATTATAGTCAAGTTTAATGAAAGTTTCTCTCCTATCATTTGTAGTCAAAGGTTTGATAGATCCTCTGAAAAACCTAGAGATTGCTTTGGTAAGCCAGTTTTAGATTATCTTTCATTTTTCTTTCTTTTAAAAGTAAAAAAAAAAAAGATTGTATGCTATTCTAATATTAAATACTGTACTTTATTTTTTAACAACTTCCATACGTGACACCACAGGCCTTCTGGACACACCAAAAAGGTCTTTGGTAAGTTTACAAATCTGGTCATATTAGGGCTGGGCGATTTGGTTTTTTGCATGATTCATTCATGGCATGCATGTGTTTGTCCAAACAAGTACATTGTCTTCTCAGCAAAATATTAAAACATTTTTATTTTGGCTAATGTCAGTCTTATTAAAACAATAAAGCCCTCTTATTTTTTGAACCTCTTCATCCATCCCATTTCAGGATCATGTCACATTCCAAAAGTAAAGTTGGTTGTAAACACTTTTTCACATAACGTTCAGATGGCGTTCTAGACATTAATCATAATGCTGAGTTTGTTCTGTTACAGGCACGTTCAGCAAAACAGATATCTGAGAGTCTTGGGGCACAAATCAACCCTGACCTATCCTGGACCAGTTCCTTTAACACACCGTCCTCTTTGACTCCCACTGTGATACTGCGTATGTATGAAAATTCAAGTCTTGTCTCTTTAGATGAATTTAGTAGAGGAGAATGTAAAATGAAATGTGATAGGAAAAGAAAAAAAAAAACAATGAAAAAATATGAATGTTGAATACAAGTCAAAGTGTTAAAGTCATTAAAAATAAATGTTATTAATCCATTGTATCTTGAATCCATTGAATTGTATGTGTTGCAATTCCCCTGGTATCCTGATCAGAAATGAGCTATTCTGCAAGAGTTATTCTTATTTCTCTCTAGCCAAAACAGAGGAACGTGCTCCATCAAGTGGCATCAAAGACAAGGAAGCAATTGTAAGTGCAAATCTAAATTTCTGAATATATAATGTCAAGAATTTGGGATTATGGTGACTCAAAAATGCTAAGAGCCTGTTTTTACCAACATGTAATTAATGGTGATGCTTGTTCTTACTTTTATACACACTAGTTTGTGCGGAAACTCTTCCCGTCTCTTTCGAAAGGCTCTGCAAGCAATGCAACATTGAGTGATTCAACACTAAAACAAGATGGTAAGTGACACTGTATATTTGAAACTATACATTAACAAAATAGTTAATTTGGAATGCATACACATATCATTAACTCCAAGATAATTCTGATTATTCTGATCTTTTCTCTTTAATGATAGCCAAAAGTGAAACTATTCAGGCTGATGACCTGAGAGAAAAGCCTGTTTGCTCTCCAAGTACATCTCTTGATGCAATTGGTGTGTGGAAGCAGAAGGTTCCCTGCGCTATAGAGGATGGGGATGTCCGTAGCACAGTGCAGAATGTTCTCGATGGTGCTGAGGATGTGTTGTCAATATTCTTCAGCAACAGCACTTCAACTCTGCGAAGAATCAAAACCAAAGAGAGGATCAGAAGGAGAATAACCGATTCCTCAAAGGATGTCAGATCAGTCGTTCTAACTTCAGAACCAGAAGAGAAATTAATGGGTGATGTAGAAACAAAAAGCCCAAGCAAAAATAAAGATACAATTCAATGGACCCCACTAAGTTTGTCAGAATCCATTCTTAATGGAGACTGTCCGGACTCGTCTTTGATAAGCAATCACAACACTGTAGCATCCATTGAAACTAATGGTGATGTTTTTGTCAACTGCATTGCAGAAAGTAGCCAAACTTTTTCACAGAGTGTAAGACTCAAGTCTTATCCAGAAGGAGCTCAGTGTCAGAAGTCTTTGTTAGACAAATCGCCTGCTTTCATGCTTTCTAGAAAGCCCAGAAGGTTTGTGTATCAAGTGCCAAGTTCAGATCTGTCAAAGACAGTAATTGGACACAAAGAAGCTCAACCAGTATATTTGGATCAAATGCTCAAAGGTAAGGTGTTCAATGTATTACATTTACTTATAAATATATTGTGTGCGTATTTTGAACAACATTTTTTTGCTCTGCGTTTTACAGAAAATCCCTCAGTTGAAGAGGAGTCTAGTGACCTTAATGAATCCACAGTCGCCAGTGAAAATGCAGTCGATTATCATCCACAAGATGTCAAAAAGTTATCTGCAGAAATCCATGATCTTGATCTTGGACTGGATATGACACAGCTTTCCAAGGCATTTGCAGAGGATTTCACACAAGAAATAATGCCAGGAGCACTTCTTGATGTGACTATACAGTGTGACCAAAATGGCCAAGTGCAACATAAAGCAGAACCTGAGGAGAAGAACAAAGATGGTAGTCACAATGACATTTCTAATTTAGCAGACATATCTGTGACCTCTCCAAACAATTCAACAGTCACGCTTACAACTTGTGAAATCAGTCACGACAGTGGTTGCCCCACTACTTTTTCCGATTTGGATGGTACGACAGCCTTGTGCGCAGACATCAAAGAGTTTTTTCCTTCTTTTAAAACGGCAAACAATAAGGTCATTTCCATACAGGATGAGGCTATAATGAAGGCCAAAGCATCATTAGATGAAGCTGCAAGGGATGTGTTGATCAACACCTTAAATGGAACTACTCCAAAACATTATCAGACAATAGAAACATTGTGCAAGTCAGACTCAGGAAGCACTAATGCAAATAGATCGCCCACAGGACAGTCCATCTTCTCTCACCATGCATTCTCTCCAAAGAGTGACAGTCCAAAGAGTTTGAAAATCAATATTTCAAGCTGCTCTTCAATGCAGTCAAATGAATCTGATTATAAAACAGGTTCAAAGAGGAATATTACAGTTTCAAATGTTGGCTTTCAAACAGAGACTCTTTTGAAAGAGAAATTGGGGAGAGGTTCAGACTCATCAAAGTGCATTCATCCAAATTTGGATTTCAAAAGAAGTGCTGAAAGACAGACTGTGTTCGACATTAGCAGCACACACAAATCCACCGCAGTGAACTCCAGCCGTGATGGGGATGAGGAGAATGGCACTTTGACAGCATCTCAAAAGGCTGATGTTACAGAATTGTGCAATCTTTTGGAGGAAGCAAATAGTCAACATGAATTTACTCAGTTCAAACCGACAAATCCTGGCTCAGACAACCACACTACAGAGAAAGAGTGGGATCCCGATATACTCAACGGAATTGACTTTGATGATAGTTTTAGCTGTGATGTTGTGAAAGGAAAGCATCCCGTCAAGACAGACACTCTTTTAGTAAATTGTTCTAATCGCATTCAAAATGAAGATGCTGCCAAATTACCATGCACCATGTCAAAGAAAACACAAAATGCCATGGTGACTCTGTCAGTGGCTGAAGACAGTTCTTTAGTTGATATGAAGAGTGTACCGTCTTATTTCAGTGATAATACTCCAGTCAATTGTTTTGGTTTTAAAACTGCTAAAGGGACAGCTATAAGCATCTCAGAAAAGAGTTTAAACCACGCAAGGCACTTTTTTGAAGAGGACGATCAAAAAGCCATATTTAATAGGGAAGTCGAGGTGGGTGTTGGAGTAATAAAGCCAGAGCATGCTGAAACAGGGCCTTCAGTTAATACTTCTGACAGTATGAAGACAGAAAATAAAACCTATGATAAGACTAAACAAGATGGAAATTTCAGCTGTGGAGATGTAAATGGAGCTTGTAAAGAGATAAATATGCAATTGGCAGGAAACGAAGGAACAGAGCAGAATTGTTTAGGTGAAAAAACAGATGTTGTTTGTGTTGACTCCAATAGTTATTTTGGATTTAGTACAGCTAGTGGAGCAAAGCTGAAAGTGTCTGAAAAGGCACTTTTGCAAGCAAGAAGACTTCTTAATGATGTTGACAGCTTAGAGGAGTCGCAAAGTCACAACCTCATTTTCCATGCTTCTGGAAAACATGATACAGCTATGTCAACAACCAGCCTTAAGAAAACAAAAGCAGTTTCTTGGAGTAATACCTCTATGAAAATAAGTCAGCCACACTTAGTAACTGAAATATCTGATGGTGTGGATAATCCTTCCTTCAACAGTGTGAAGGTCTTTCAAGAACAGAAATCTAGTAGTGATCCTAAAGAAGTTCTTGCAAAGCGTTTTTCCTCAGAAACTTTATTGCCTCAGTCAGAGGAAGGCTATGGATTTCAGACTGCCAGTGGGAAAGGAGTTTCCATTTCAGCTGGTGCCCTTAAGAAGGCAAAGGCCATATTTAAAGACTGCGATGAAAATATTGACTTGGAATCTGCGAAAATGGAGGGAACGTATGGCAAACTAGATGTTGAACTCAAACAAGTAAGTCTGTTTACTGCAAATTGTAAAAGCATGATATTTTCAAATGTGTCTCTCATGAAAGCCAACGCTGTTCTCAGAGACTCTGACCTGACTGATGACCTCTCGTTGCAGCCCTCTTCAGTCCAGCAACCCCCTCAGGAAGAACTATGTGAGGAGAAAGACCTTCAAAGTGAATTTTCTAAGCTTCCTTCCGAGTTGCTTCCTCCTAATGGCAACTGTGCTTTCAGTACTGCCAGTGGTAGGAAGGTGTCCGTCTCAGCTGGAGCGCTACAGAGAGCTAAGGATCTGTTGTTGGGGTCTGTTGATGGTTTCTCATGTGCTGATGGATCTCCAAAGACAAAGCAGGTGCTTGATATCCAAATGGACACTAGCTCTATAAGAAAACACAAAGGATTCTCTACAGCAGGAGGGAAGATGGTGGCTGTCTCTGCTGCTGGGCTGCAAAAGGCAAAGAATCTCTTTAGAGATTGTGAAGAGGAGAGTTTATCATCTGAAGATCTTCAGCACCAATGTTTCAGTGATCTCTCAAAAAAGCCACTGACTAAGGTACGGGCAGCATCTGCAGGCTGCAGTGATGTCTCCTTCAGCCATGAGCATGAGACTGGGAATTCTTCTGGAAAAAACACAGGATTCTCTACAGCTGGTGGAAAGAAGGTGACTTTCTCTGCTACTGCCCTGCAAAGGGCAAAGAGTCTTTTTAAAGATTGTGAAGAGGAGAGTTTTGATTCTGGGAGTCTTCAGCATCAAGGCTGTAAAGGTTTTAGCACTGCCAGTGGCAAAGAAGTTACTATCTCTGAAAAGGCACTGAGTGAGGTTAGAGCGACATTTGCAGGTTATGATGATACATCCTTGCATCATGGACCTGAAAATTCTTCAGGAAACAACATAGGATTCTCTACAGCAGGAGGGAAGAAGGTGGCCGTCTCTATTACTGCACTTCAGAGGGCCGAGAGTCTTTTTAAAGATTGTGAAGAGGAAAATTTATCATCTAAGGAAGTCTTACCTCAAGCTAAGAGTTCCGAAAGCAGTGAGGACACTGTAGATGGAAACCTAAAGTTTGAACAAATAAGCAAGAAAAACTTTGGTTTCAGCACTGCGAGTGGTAAAGGTGTGTGTGTATCAAAAGTTGCCCTTGAGGAAGCTTCTAAATTATTCAGAGATTGTGATGCCCAAGTTACTGATACTGATAGCCAGCTGCTACAGTGTGATTCCTCAAAATGCCGTCCTCAACATAAAGACAGACAAACCGAAACCACTCTCCATCCTTTGCCATCTAAAGCAACTCAGAATGAACCTGCACAACTAGACTTGCACTCTTTGAATTTTAACAGTTGCACCGATACCCAGCAGAAATACTTTGAGCAGGAAGCAATGGCTTGCACTAAAGCTTTACTGGCAGATGATGACCTGAATGAATCAGCCAGTTTGGCGATGACAGAGGACAAAAAAAGTCCATTTGTTCATCTACAGGCGCAGGGATCTTTTGCCCTGAACAGGAAGCGTCCATTTGATGCCAGAAATGTAGCAGGTACAGCCTACAGAATGTTTCATGTTTTGAGTCACCTTGTATGAATGAATACAAATTTTACACTCATTGTATATAATACTTTGTTCTGTTCAGGTCAGCCTCCTTTGAAAAGACAACTTCTCTCAGAGTTTGACCAGACATTAGATGCAAAGACCTCAGGTCTCACACCACTGAAAACCTGTCCAAACGGTTAGATCTTTTATTTATAAATAATGCAAAAAAAAAAAAATACTGTTGCAGTTTAATTTGTTGTGAGGTGCTAGTTTAACCTGTGTATCTTTTACATTTAATCCCTGTTGTAGGAACTCTAAGAGACAGGCGTGTCTTCAGTTATAATGTCCACCTCAAGCCGAATGTCACTGGTCCAGATTGGTAGGTTGTTTTACTGTTTTAATAGTTAACTTTTTACCATTTATTATCACAAGACATCTTTAATTCTTACAAGTTCTTTTAAATATGAAGGCATCCTGTGGACCTAAAGTCAAATAACCTTGAGCGACCATGTTCAACTGTATCAGTCCAAAACAGACACAACTCAGACCATAAAGGAGGGGTGTTTGTGCCCCCTTTTCAAAAGGGTATGAAGACTGGGACATCAAACTGTCAAGATGTCTCTAAAGTGTCCACTGGTTTTATACCACCTTTCAAGAAGGAAAACAAAGAAACAACTGAACATAGAAATCAAATAGACCAAAATATGACTTCTACATCACATAGTGATAGTGTTGCACAATACTGTGATACGAAAAGTCTACATGAGGGTTCTAAACCTAAACCAGCCACTTCAGTGGAAAGCATACCTTTGAAAATAATGGATGATGAAGAGAAAGGTAGCTGTTTACTCTTTTCTAATTTTTTATTTTAAATATAAATTGTCTCATAGTATTGGTATTTTGCCAATTTGTACAGTCATGTCTACAAAAGATATGGAGATGAAAATGAATGATTCTGTGAATACGGCAATGTATCCTAATTCTTTTTCTTGGGATGTTAATACAAACAGAGGCATGCCGAGAGACCTTGAACCTAGCCAGGGATATGCAAGACATGAGACTCAGAAAGAAGAAAAAACAGTCTATTCGTCCTCTACCTGGCAGCCTTTACCTTGCTAAGACTTCTCATGTCCCCAGGACAGGTCTGAGAGATGCTGTGGGACGCAAATGTCCTGGTCAATACACACAGGAGGAGGTACATTTTTGATAACTTTTTTGATGCCTAATTATTCCATTGTTTTAAGTCACTGCAAGAATATACTTTGGAGGAGGTACATTTCAGTTACTATACTGTTTTTTTTTTCTTTACATCTTTTTCCATCTCAGCTGTATCAGCATGGTGTACATCACAATGTCTTGCAAATAACGAGTGAGAATGCTGAATCCTTCAGATTTGACTGTAATGACTTTTTCAAACATGAGCTCCTCATGGAGTCTGGTGGTCTCCAGCTGGCAGATGGAGGCTGGTTGGTTCCAGACAATAAGGGTACTGTGGGCAAAGATGAATTCTATAGGTAAACATATGGTGTATATTCAAGACTGTTAATATAAATAGCATATAGATCTGCAAGTACATCTACATGCTAAAATCTTACAGAACAACATGGAATTAGTTTAGGTAATGTACCTTTTTTTGGCAGAGCATTGTGTGACACCCCTGGTGTTGATCCCAAATTGATCAGTGATGCCTGGGTATTCAACCATTACCGATGGATTGTATGGAAACGGGCCTCCATGGAAAGAACTTTTCCAGATTTGATGGGTAGCCTGTGTTTGACTCCAGAGCAAGTACTTCTGCAGCTAAAATTCAGGTATTGAATCTTACTAAACCTCATACTTTTTCACCCAAAATGTTTCAAACACAACTCTTAACCATTTGGTACGTGCACTTAGATATGATGTGGAGGTGGACCACACTCAGAGATCTGCACTCAGGAGGATCATGGAGAGGGACGACACTCCAGCTAAGACGTTAGTGCTCTGTGTATGTGGTGTTGCTCAAACTTGTCAAAATCCTGAAAAGCCAGTGAAAGATGACAAAACTCCTAATGCAAAGATGGAGTCCTGTGTAGTCTGGCTCACAGATGGCTGGTACTCCATCAAAGGCTTGTTAGACCCTCCGCTCTCTGCCATGCTAAGCAAAGGCCGTCTCCGAATCGGTGATAAGATTGTGACCAGTGGAGCCGAGTTGGTTGGTTCCCAAGAAGCCTGTCCTCCACTGGAAGCTCCTGAATCTCTGATGCTAAAGGTGAAGTTAGAGTTCAACTAAGATGATCCATGACTGCTTAACCCTGCCAGACTTGATTTGATTTGTCATTTTTTAATTTCAGATTTCAGCCAACAGCACAAGACGAGCTCGGTGGGACACTAAGTTGGGGTACCACCGTGACCCTCGGCCTATTAGCCTCCCACTATCATCACTGTTCACCGCTGGAGGTGTTGTGAGCTGTGTGAACATTGTGGTGTTGAGAAGTTACCCCACTCAGGTCTGCTCTACTCCAGCTGCTATGAATGAAAACCTTTGATGTGTAAAAGCTGAGTGTATAATTTTGCTTTTGTACCAAACAAATGAGTGGGTTTGTCATCAAACAGTGGATGGAGAAGAAGCCCAATGGTGTCTTTATATTTCGCAACGATCGTGCAGAAGATCGAGAGGCCAGAAAACACAGCAACTCCAAGCACAAATCCATGGATCTTCTTATTTCCAAAATACAGACCCAGTTCGAAAAAGAAATGGAAGGTAGGGTTTTTACTTGTTTTTTTATTATTATTATTTAGTTTACATGACCTTTTTTTTTTAGAGGTTTTATGCAAGCAAGGATCACAAGGATTGATGAGTATTTTACTCCCACATATGGTAAAAAGAAAGGTCGAGGCCAAAGGAGGACATTTAGTCGACATGAGATTGAAGCTCTGCAGGATGGGGAAGAGTTGTATGAGACAGTGGAGAGGGATCCTGCTGTTGAGGTTAATTTTAATGTATTTTTTGCTTATTTTCACCAATTGGTAGTTAACACGAAGGAAGTAGTAGTCAATAAATCAGCACTGTCAATATAACCTTTTAATAAATGTATTTTTATTTTTTTTACTTGATGTACTTTTCACGCAGGGCCGTCTAAGTGCAAGACAGATGGATGCAGTGCATAAGTACAGATGCTGTTTGGAGGAAAAGAGGCAGGCAGAGCTTCAGGAGCGTGTGCAGAAGGTTGTAACGGAAGCCCAGGCGGCCGAGGGTGGGTGTCCTAATCGAGATGTCACTCCTGTTTGGAAGCTCAGTATTACTGATGCCAATGACCTGCAGAGCAACTGTGGTGAGCCAAGTGGATATCATCTTTACAATTTGTTTATGTGTTGAAGGATCCAATTTAACCTGTTTTGGCTGGGTACTGTTTAATTTCCTAGTTTACACCCTGAATATCTGGCGCCCATCGCAAGACTTGTATGGCTTGCTAAGAGAGGGCCACAGATATAGGGCTTATCACCTCGCCACATCAGAGGGGAAGAAACGCTCAGGCATTGCTCACATTCAGCTCTCTGCCACCAAGAAAACATTCTTCCAGGAAGTTGAGGTAAACTAAATGTTTAGCAACTTTGCTCCCACCACAGACTGATTGCTTCCCTGTTTTCATTAAAAGCAAGGTTGTCTTACCTAAAATGTGATTGAGCCAGGTGTCTCCAGAATGGTTGCATCAGCATTTCCGTGCTCGAGAATGCGTACGCTTCAGGGAACTTCAAAACCCTCAATTCAGCTCACCTTGTGGGGAGGTGGACATTGTGGGATGTATTGTCTCCATAGAGGGCAAACAAGGTAAATTTCATTAATTCCCCAATGTGTCTACCACTCAATCCTTTATATCGTCAAATGCATTGTGACTGTATGCATGTTTTCTCAGGCCATCCCCCATTACTGCATCTTGTGGATGAGAACTTTGACTTGGTCTCTGTGAGAACCTACAGTAGTCTGGAGCAGTTAGCTGTAGAAGAGCTGGTAAAGCTGCGAGCACTGGTCGCTCTTAGTAATCTTCAGATGAGACCGCTCTCTGGGCCTGTGCCAAGCCTTTATGCAGGAGAACAAGCAGTATTCTCCGTAAACCCCAAAGAATCCCATCTGCAAGAAGCTATGACCTGTCTGAAGACTTTTGTTCAGGTTAATGGATCAGCTTTTAAACTTTTGTTTTTAAGTACTAGCAAAGAGTGATTCCTTATGTCTTTTGTTGTTGCTTATTAGACTTATGTTCATGTACACAGACTTGTGAGCGTTTTTTCAGCATTGCGGAGGAGAAGCTCTCAGATGTTGTTCCTTCAGGTGTCTTGGGTTCTTTTCGGTCTCCAAGAACTCCTGGTGTGCAGTCTAATCCAAAAATGAATGGCAGAGTTAGTATGAGTTTTCTTTTTATGTGGTGAAAGGTTGGTTTTATTAGTGGTGCTTGTTACAGCATGCGTCACTGTAATTATTAACTCCGACTGTTTGTTCTATACACATGAAAGCACCTACATCTTCAGAAATTTGTAAAAAATGTAGCTCTAACTCTTATTGTGTTAGTTACTAATTGTATACAGATGTTCACATAACACTACAATTTCAATCAATTTTATTCCTTTTATTGTTAAAAAAGGTATTTTTTATAATAATAAGTGATTATTGATTGTTAACATTTATTCAGTTACATGCAAATATACAGAACCAGTCCGTAAAATTTTTTCATAAAGAGAAATTAATACTTTATTCAGCATGAATTAAACTCACTAATCAGTTAATAATGTTACAAAAGATTTACATTTCGAATAAATGCTGTTCTTTTGAAATTTGTTTGTCAAAACATTCTGAAAAAATAAGAAGTATCACAGTTTCCACAAAAATATTAAGGTAAATATTTTTCAATAAGACCTTAGTGGTCTTAAATATCTTTATTGATCTGTTCATTTTTATTTCATATTTATGTATGTTCACTAGAAACAATACCAATGTATTGTTCCTTGTGTTGAATTCCCAGGTAACCCCACAGCAGAAAAGCAGTGTTTTCTCGCCTTTCACTCCACTGAATAGGAGAGCTCCTGTATCTGCATGTAACAGCGAGGGAAAAGATTCCAAAAGTTTGAAAAGAAGACGCGGTTTGGATTACCTGTCACGTATCCCGTCCCCTCCACCCCTCACTCCTCTGAAATCTACAGCTTCTCCTTGCGTTAACAGGACCTTCAATCCCCCACGGAGATCTGTGACTCCCAAACCTCCACAGAACGAGTCACCTCGAGCCTCATGTCCCCCACCGGGAGAGGAGAAGTGGGTGCATGATGAAGAGCTGGCGATGATAGACACCCAGGCGTTACTGGAAGGCTGAAGGGAAAAGTGAGACTCTCCTGGTGAAAAACTAAATGTGAGTTCCAGCATTCGGGGCATTAAGAACTATGGGTTATGAAAGCAATATTTCTACTGTTGGTAGGAAATGCAAACTGCTGTCTTTGCTCTCTAATTGCCTGGTTTACTGTGGTTCTCCGATGGCAATATAACATGAAAAAGATGCACCTTTTTACAACTACTGTAATAATTTTTTAACTTTTCTTGTTATACGTGATTGTACTATTATAAGTACGGAAGTAAGCAATGTTCAGGGGAAAAAAAAGTGTAAAGTATATGTAAAAAATGTTTATATATTTTAATTTTTATTAAAAGAAAGAAAGTAAATTTGTGCAGGGGTGATATCGCAATCTGTTTTCGAAATGTTTCTATTAATGAACAGCAGGTGGCGCCTTGACACTTGCCTTTGACTTGCAGCGAACACTTCAACTCTGTAGGAAGATTGTGAAATCCTGTCTGCCATTTTCATATTAAATCTGAAGAAATGAGAATGGAACAAGTAATCTGAATATATTGCTTAATAACCACCAAATATTGGCAGCAAAGAAAGCAATGGGCATTACAAACACACTTCTGACATACCTCTCCTGATCTCTCTGGCAAACTCACTGTCAAGCTTATTTAACAGACCGCAAAGACAGACAAAGGGATTTCTTCTCTTCCACACAGAACATTGTCATATCTAATAATCTGTGAGCAGAATATTACATTTCCAGGCATTTGCCCTAGAGAAAATATAGAATGTAGCTGCTTGCTCTTCAGATCAGTTTTAAGGATTTTTGAAATTTAGAAGCCACCCCATAATCTGTTTGCTCGTCAAGGAATGCTTCAGAAAACCACAGACATGCCAGATTTGCAGTTAGCTGCCATCAGTGGCTTTCCTCCACAGTGTTCAGTTTTACATCTATCATCTATCATTGAGAATGTGCTGACTCAGCACACATCCAGCTCTATTTTAAGATCTCTGGCCCACAATGATAAAGATAGCTGACACTCCTGTTGTGTAGCACAGAGACATTAAAGATGATATCTCTTAGTGGTCGACGGAGAATAGCATTATCGTGGCCAGAAATGTTTCCGTGAGCCCAGCTCTGAAAATACTTGTGGTACAATGAATTCTAAAGTCTAGAGAAAGTTTTTTCCTTTCTTTTTTAAGTACTAAACAGTCCTGATATACACTACCATTTAAATGTTTGCGGTTGCAAAGATTATTATTATTTTTTAAAAGAAGCGTCTGATACGGCTGCATTTATTTGATCAAAAATATAGTAAACCGAATACAATTGAAAAGTATAATTATTTTTCTATTTGAAAAGATTTGAATATCATTTTTTTTTTTTTTTTTTTTTTTAAATGTGATTTATTACTGTTGTGGCAAAGATAAATTTTCCGCAGCCATTATTCCAGTCTTCAGTCACAGTTAATGTTTTCAGTTGCTTAATGGTTTTGTTAAACTCATTTTTGAAACTTTTTTTTTTCCTCTCTGTATAAATGTCTTTACTGTCATTTTTGATCAAATTAATACATCCTTGCTAAAGAAAAGCACAAAAAAGAAAACAAAACGGTTGGATTTTGGAGTCTGGGAGTAGTTAAAATAGTGTATGTTTATTTTTTTTTTTGGGGGGCTGCATGAGACCACAGGGTTAAAATCTGTTTAGCATTTGTCATGTTTTCCCACATTTAGGTTTGTCTTTCCATGTGAGGGTCGTTATTTTTGTGAATTGCTCTTGAGGCCTGATGGGCTGCTTTCAGGCAGCTGCTCAGAATTTAGTTTTCTCTTGTGCAGTCATTTGAATTATTGCATATGTCTATATTTCCGGTCACTTCAGAATATTTTTCTGTTTTAATTTTTGTGTTTTCTAGCAATAAGGTGATGTTTTATCATGCTAAATCTTAACATTCTTCAGAAAATGTAAACATTTATCTTTCTGAGTAATGCATCAGCCAGCCATTTGTTCCACCCAAACCTGCAGTCTTTGTGGTTGTAGTCTCGATCTTAACCCATTATCCTATCAGGGCCCCACAATCTTTGACTCTCAGTGCATTTGTACTTTCCGACAGAGTACATAAAGCAGGGCTTAATTACCACTCTTACAACATAAAACCTAAGGCCGTCTTCATCCGCTCTGAGCTGCCCTAATCCAGCCTCTTAGGCTGATTCTGGCTGCCCTCTCTCGTGACTCTGCTGAATGAGACCTGATGGAGAGGTGGAAAGAGATGAATGAAAGAACCTAAAGGGGGACTGTGACTGGGAGTGGACATTTGATAGTCCCATATCATCTTTGCAACCCCACCAGACTGAATGAATTAAGGGTCCTGTTTAGCTGTAGCATTGGAGAGCCAGATGCAAGAGTTGTGATTTAGACTAGACTGTATCTAACAACAAGTCATTCAAGAAATGTAGTCTGGGCAGAATTTGAGCAGCAGCTGTAAAACACCAAAGCACCCCCCCCCCCCAAAAAAAAAGACAAAAACAAAAAACAGAGGGATGTTAAAATGTGATTTTTAGTGGTATGATGCCAAATAAGTTTATATCCATTCCACACTTGATGAACTGTTTATTTGTTTGTTTTTTTGCAGCCACTACAGAATTGCTACTTACAGTGCTATAACAAATTTGAATCTTAAAGTGTTAAAACACTCCAAAACAGTTCCTTTTTACATTAATACTTCACATCACATACAGCCATACTAAAAAATGTAGTTTCTTTCTGTTTATTAAGCGGCATGGCAGCACTACTTCTGAATTTACAGTGCAATTGATTCCTTTGAGCAGGTTTCTTTTTAGTGTATCAGAAACATACATTGCAACCGGTGTAGACTGGTTCTCAAATGTTTGACTCTTATAAGCCATTCTTTTTAGTGATTCAAAAAACACACAATTAATTGTGATTTCATCATAAACTCTTTAAATTAAAGGATCAAAAAGGGAATGGAAGAACCAGTTTTGGTTTCTCAAAGAACCTTTCAGTGATTTTCCTGCACCATTGTTCTGCAGTGCTCCACACAGCTACTGATTCTGAATCAAATGACTCCTTTGAGCAGGTTCATTTAGTGAATCAAAAACACACAAACTAACTGTTTGATGAGACCCTGGACCACCAAACCAGTCATAAGTAGCACGGGTATATTTGTAGCAATGGCCAAAAATACATTGTATGGGACAAAATGATTGATTTTGCTTTTATGCCAAAAATTGGGATATTAAGTAAAGATCATGTTTCATGAAGATATTTTGTAAATTTGAAATATGTAAATATAAATGTAAATATATCAAAGCTTAATGTTTGATTAGTAATAGCATTGCTAAGAACTTCATTTGGACAACTTTTTTTTTTTTTTTTTTTTTAATCGCGATCAGATTCCAGATTTTCAAATAGTTGTATCTCAGCCAAATATTTTTCTATCCTAACAAACCATACATCAATGGAAAGCTTATTTATTCAGCTTTCAGATGGTGTCATGAATCTCAATTTAAAAAAATTGACCCTTATGGCTGTTTTTTTTGGTCCAGTGTCACATGACAATGTACACATCCATTTAGTATTTTCAGAAATATTAAATTTTTATTAAGTACATTTTTTGTTCATGCGGTATTGTTGTTAAATGTATAGCACACTTTTGTTAAGTTATTATTATTAAATTATTTTAAATGTAGGCTATATATTATTATAGAAGTATCATCATGGAATTTTTAAATCCTTTTTCAAAATCATTTTTTTTTTTTTTTTTTTTTTTTTTTTTTTTTAAAGAGCTAAGAATTCTTAATGATTTTTTTAAAAAATAAATCCCATCCGATGAGGCTGTTTTCTTCGTATTCATTCAGATTGCTTTAATTAAGCCTTGGGATTGGCATTTGGTCAAGCACTTCTGTTTCAAGCACTTCAAGTTCTTCCTGTTCCGTACCTTTGACTCTTTGAACTTTTGCTCTCAAATCATCCTTTCACTCCTCCACTTTTTATTTAATTTCCATCTCTTCCTCCATAACCCTCCGCTGCACCTCTCCCGCCCCTCTTCCAGCAGATTTGCAGTGGAAATGAGCTTCACAGGCTGTTGACCTTGTAGACCCACCACCTGAGGTCTGGACCAGCGGAGCTTGCAGAGTGACCCTCGACTTCACCCAGCTGTAAATCTTTTTACGCTCACTTTTTTCCAACTTAAATGAACATGCACAGGGAAAGGAGGATGGTCAATTTTGTTCAAGATTAGGAGTTTGGGATTTTGTGGCTGTGTTAGTTTAACTATCACTGTTTATTTTTCATCCCGAATGAGAGTCACATTTGATTTGCTTACGAGGAAGCGGAGTATCGATGGTCCATGCAGCTAGTGGAGAAAAGGATTTGGAGATGCTAGAAGTCATTAAACGTGAAAATTAAACCGCAGTTAAGTGAAGTGTCTCATTCCCTGGGCATCATTCATTTTTCCATCAGAACCGTTAAGAGCAGATTGTCCTTGTAATTTTAATGAAATTCAATCTTGGCATGTTCTTCTGACCTCAACACCTCCCTTGTTTCCAAAACCTTTACATTCCACACTCTTAAAAATCAAGGTTCCCCAAGGAATCACACTTCTTTAAAGGGTTAAACCATTTTCTTGTGTGAAGAACATTTTAAATATCTAAAGAACCTTTTGTGGAATGAAAAGGTTTCATGGATGTTAAATGCTCTTCATAGAACCATAGATGCCAATAAATAATCTTCATATGAGTGTAGACTCCAAAGAACCCTGGCTTTTATTGATCACTTGAAACGGTTTGTAGTCACAATAACAAATTTTAAATGTTCTTTTTCTGCTGGATGACCTTTTGGCTCATCCTTGCTTCAATTCTGCTGACAATTTCTTCTCTTTAATACTTCCCATATGTTTTCTGTCACTAATTATATTAGCTTAAGCATTTGTCGTGATTCTTATGTGGCCTTGTTTTTATGTAGAGCTAATGAAGTCATCGATGTACAATCAAAGTTTAATCAGTTCGAGGCTTCTCAGGATTAACAAAAAGGTGGCGGAGAGGTTGAGGGGATTGTGGGATGATGTCTCAGCTGCTTAGAAACAGCATGAGATCTCATGACATACATCAACATGGCATTTTTGTGGAAGAAGAGGTGAAATATCATACTAGAAGAGAAACTCTGTGACTAGACTAACAGTTCCGGCCTCAAGCTGTTTATTCCATCCAGCGCTAATTGTGTTACTAATTATACACCTTAAGATCTTCTGCTTTTCTCTTCGGGCAAAAAAATAGAATCCTATACGAAATCCTAAATGCCTTCCTATATGAAAATAAATTTTGCCCCGCAATTTAAAATCACTTCTGTGGTTTATGGTTTCTGTGTAACAGATGGTGATTTGCTTGTATTGTTTTACCCTCTCCAGTCAGTGTCTTGGATGCCCACACACCTTTCTTGCGGTGGGTGATCTCATATCTTCCACTGTAAATACTCAAGCTGTGAGTAATTCTGCCAAGCTTCATGTCCTAATTCTGGCCGTTGTGCCTCATTAGAACCTGTTACCAGAGTGCTCAGGCCTCCCAGAGGGCCCTGGAGGTGTTTTCTTAAGCCCTACACCAGAGGAAACCGTGTGGCCTGCACAGCCTTTTCCGGCCTGTAAATGCTGCATTTATTTTCGAAACTCTCTTCTGAAAATATCTCCTCTGTAAAACAAAATGCCATGCTCCGAAAGACTGCCAAGCGCTGACCATCTTACCAAAAGATGTAGAGAGAGAGGGAATAAAATAAAAGGGAGTATGTTAAAATTAAAAAGAGATTGGATAGTGTTAGGAAATGTTGGGTGTTGGACTGGGAAACACAAGTTTCCTGCATTGTTTATACAATAATGATGCAATGCCACTACTGAATCTACACCGCAACCACTATAGTTCAATAACCATACAAATGATTCTTTTGAGCCGATTCATTTAGTGACTCAAAACAAATGCCTCACAAACCATTTTTTAGGGAATCAAAAACATGTGGCTTTGGAGATGCACACTGTGCATTTTGGCAGTGGTATTTCATAAATGTTAATGAATTAAATATGTTACCACATTTTTGTTTGTTTAGTTTTGTTGTTTACTATATTGGATTTCATTTATTTCTAAAATGACCATGAAACGTTATTTAATAGCTTTAAACTCTTTAAAATATATTTATTGTTATAACCATCTCATCATTTGGCAACAGAATTACATTTCATTTTCCAAATATTTATTCCTTTTAAGTATTAAAACGTTTATTATTGGTACCATTTAGGAACCCGAATCATTCAGTTCTTTATGATTTCCATTCCTAGTTGGGATAAATCTTTTCCAGACAAACTAGTAGTTTTGTCTGTTGGCTTAAAGCTTAAAAACAAAATGCCCCAATGTTTTGTATTTGCAATGACAACAAAAATTTTAATAGCACCATACCATACTTTCTTTTTTTTTTTAAGGGATAGTTCACCCAAAAATTAAAATTCTGTCATTAATTAATTACCCTCATGTCATTCCAAACCCGTAATAATTTTGTTCATCTTCGGAACACAAATTAAGAACACAGCAGTTCTTCTCCCCGAGTTACCGCCTTCCGTTTTGTAGAGTACCCCAGAACGTAACATTCAGTAGACAGCGCACGCATGCTGAATGTAAACAACGCTGATTACGTTAATTACGTTCTGGGGCACTCTCCAAAATGGTGGAAGACGGTAACTTGGGGAGAAGAATTGCTGAATAAATTATGTTATTATTGTTTTCTTTGCACACAAAAAGTATTCTTGTAGCTTCGTAAAATGACGGTTGAACCTCTGATGTCACGTGGATTATTTTACCGATCTCTTTCCTACGTTTCTGTGCGTTGATCGTGGTAATATCCTAGCTGTCTATGGAGGGTCAGAGAGCTCTCAGATTTCATCAAAAATATCTTTGTGTTCCGAATTAATTTGAACGAAGGTCTTAGGGGTTTGGAACGACATGAGGGTGAGTAATTAATGACAGAATTTTTATTTTTGGGTGAGCTAACCCTTTAAACATTATCATTACTGTTGTTGTTAAACACTTGATCCTCTTTCAGAAGGAAGTGCTTTCTTGAAATGGAAGTGTAATATGTTTAGTACTTTTTTCTTTCAGAGGACGTCCCTCCTAAACAGTCACCACAGAAGCAGCTGTCCCGATTGCAGCTCACCACAAGTTTTACAGTGACGTTGTTTTGCCCCGGCTGCGTGTGGCTGGTGTCCTGTCATGATAACACGGCAGCCAAATCTGCATAAGGGATCAAAGATGAGTTCCCTCCTAACAAACAGCCCAACACATTGCAATTACAAACATCTGGTGTCAGCTGGGTACAGATGTCATGCCATGCCCACACCCCTAAAACCATCAGGATGCGGTCCAGATGTGAAGAGGTCCATCTCACGTAAGATACAGATGTTGTGTTTCTCAAGACCACCACAAGGCTAACTGTGCTTTTGTCTGAAATACTTTTTAAATTTAGATTGTTTTGCTACACCCAGTTTGCATGTGAAGCTGTGGGACAGGCTACAAACAGCCACTGAGAATGAGATTCAATTAGAGTTGATAGTGTATAGCAAAACAACACTGAGTTTCTGCAGTTTTTGTTGGCTTTGGTTTGGTAGGCTTGCATTTGATCAGGCTAAAGTAGAGCAACAACAAATAATGCTGATTGTAACGTCAATTTTAGAGTCAACTACAATTTACAAGTGTTAATCAATTCCATTTTCAAATTGGTTTGACTAATTTGGTGAATTTTAGTAGTAATGTCAACAATATGTATTTTATGTATGCTAGTTTTAGAAAAATGTGTGGTCTGTAAGAGATTTTTAATGTTATTGCTCACCAAGGCAGCATTGTTTTTTTTTTTTTTTTTTTATTTTTTTTTTTTTTATCATGAATGCAGTAAAAGCAGTAATATTATGAAATAGTATAACAATTTTAAAATAACTCTTGTATACTTTAAAAAGTAATTTATTCCTGTGATGGTAAAGCAGAATTTTCAGCATCATTAGTCCAGTTTTCAGTGTCACATGATCCTTAAGAAATCATTCTAATATGATGAATTGGTGCTCAAGAAACTTTTTTTATATAACTATCAATGCTGAAAAATTTGTGCTGTTTAATATTATTGTGGAAACCGTGATACCTTTTTCCCCCTCATGATTTTTTGATCAAAGTTCAAAAGAACTGCCTTTATTCAAAATTATTATTATTATTATTATTATTATTTTTTTTTACATTCTAAGTAAATGAATTAATGTAAAAAGGCCTTACTGTCACTTTTGATTGATTCAATACATCCTTGCTGAGTAAAAGTATTAATTTCTTTAAAACAAATTCCCATAATTTTTATGATATTGTTTATAGTTATGGACATGTTCTAAAAAAAACAATTAGTTTTGATATAAATACAGTTACCATTTTTATGCTTTCAGGAGACTTCAAATGCATTTGTGGTATGTATTCTATCAGTGTTTCTGTGTCATGACTGAACTGAACTTAGGACTGTGGCATTAGTCAAGCAAATTTCATCGACCTTAAACTATATTTTCTCATTATGTCACTCTATTCAAAATTGCTGAGCACTTCCCATGCAAGATTAGACATCTTTCTAAATTGGATTAATGCAGATGGGAAATCTCACAGGCACAAGTGGGAATCTAATGAAGGTGCAGGTGCAAATGAAATCATTCCTGAATTATCCTAGGATGTTTCAGTCAATCCACAGGTTACTGTCACTTCCTGAAATTGAGTCTCAAAGGACATAAAAAGATGCCAAATCAGTATTCCCTATGTCGGCTGTGACCGAGGTGACTTCCTGTTTCAGATGTTTATCTGATTATGGGTTTATATCATCTTATGCAACCTGCCTGCTGTACAGGAAAGAACAGTGGAAATTTCTATTTTTCAAATATCATTTACATGCTAGATTAGACATGAGATATAGATAGACAGCTGTGGACTGATTTGGATTCATAAAAAGTGACACAACGCTCATTCCCTTGTCTCAGGGAACCGAAGTTACATCAGTAACCGGAGCGTAATGTGCGCGAGGATCTGTTTGATAGTAGAACTGACCCTTTCCTCTTCCTTTCTGATGGGTCAGGACGGCTTTTGGGGCTCAGGGTCCAGCACTAGTCGAGGTTGTTGGCCTTGGCGCTTCAGGTAAGGAAACCGTTTTTCTTTCCGGGGGTGCTGCTGAAGCCTTGGCTCAGACTTCTGAGGCGCTTCGGGAGGAAGTGACGCAGTGCTTGCGACGTCTTCTGAACCTCTGAGAAGCGCTGTGCAAACCTGTCTCCACAGAGGGACCAAAGAGGCCTTTTTGCAAAACCGGAGAATCAAGGAAAGTCTTCTCGGCATACCTTATTTCAGTGAGGTTCAGCCAAAGGTGGTGCTCCAACACCACCAGGCTGGCCATGGTCTTGCCAATAGCCTGAGCTGAGGCTTTCGTAGCATGCAGAGCCAAATCAGTCGCTGTGCGCAGCTCTTTGAAAGCATCCTGATGTTGGCCAGACTTGTCCATATCACAGATGTATCAAAGAAGTTTGGCCTGAAACATTTGTAGAACTGCCATCATAAGCAGCACTGATCTGGCCTGACCGGCCACTGCATACGCTTTGTTGGCCAGAGCTGAAGAAGTCCTGCAGGGCTTTGAGGGATGTGCTGCATGGGCCTTTAATCCCAGGGCAGACGGCGGACACAAGTGAGCAGCTACCGCCTCCTCCAGAGGGGGAAGCTTTGCTAAAGCCTTTTTCCTCAGCGCCGTCAACGATGGTGAGAGCTGCTGAGGAATAGGAGCTAACTCTGGCCAAATAGGGGGCGCACCGAGTCTTTGTCAGTTCTTTGTGAACCACAGGCAAGAACGGGGCAGGCCGTCGGTGGGAAGCCTGCTGACGACTTCCTGGCAGGAACCACTCATCTAAGAGTCCATGGACTGGCTCATCTGGAGCTGACCAATCGAGACCCAGATCCTCCATCGCCTTGGAGAGAACACGGATCAGCTCCCAGTTTTGGCCACGATGGTTGGGATGAAGGGAGGGCTTTGGTCTCGTTGCCGGAAGCGCACCATCCTTCAGCGTCTGACGCCTTCAAGGACATCAAGTAGTCGACGGCAATCTCTTCCACGGAAGTTCCCAAGGAAACCAAGCCACTCACTGCTGAGGAGGGGTGTCGATTCTCTCGTGTGAAGCACAATGGTCTGATGAGGTAGAGTGGAGAAAGAGGGGCATAATTAAATAAAGGGTATAATTAATGTAATAGGATTAGTTTGTGTTCACTGAAAGTAAATGTTGTGGTCAGGAAGAGTGGAGACATGATGAGATGCATTACATCTCATTGAAGAGCATGTACCTTAATGTGCCGTGCACGAGTGATGTTAGCACCAGATCCGGTCCAGACTCATCCTGCTCTTCCGTGTCTGTAAAATCCCTGTAGGGATTGGAAAAACACTTTGGTGGATATTATTCCTGTTATTCTTTCTCTCTGCAGTCCCTCCATCAGCTTTCTGTCTTTAGGCAATTAGAATAATATGTCTGTGTCTGGGTCAGAAGGAAGAACATCACAAGTCAATTTCTGAACCCTCTCCAACAGGACTTGTGTTAAGTAAAGCTGTGTAAAGCTTGTATTTTTATTTATTTTCTATTTTTTGCATATTATTCATATGTTTAGGAAGGGCCCTACAGCTAAAGTACATTTATATGCTGTAATTATTTTATTTATTTTATCTGTGTCATGCTTTGGGATAAGCGGTGTCAACTGATCAACTATTAGTGTCTGTACTAGTAGCTACGAAACATTGAAAACTGTGTCGCTACATTCAAATATTCTGAACACTAAACCTTTTCATGCATGGCTGATTTATGAAAATGAGAAGAGTGTGTATCAAAATTATATATATCATTTTAATCATTCAAATGTACCCCAAAAATCCAACTTAGACCTTAACATGACTCCGCTTACGTGAGCATAACATTTTTAGAAATTATATTTTATTAATGCTTTCTACATTCTGAATTATTAGCTGTACTACTGTAATTGCAGTCATTAAATTTAGGCGTACATTAGCAAAATTGCAGGTAAATTTCTCAAGCAAAAAAAGTCCATTGTTTATCGTTGTAGAGATGTATGAAGCTCCGCTCACAACTTTCAAACCGAGAAGCTTTCTGTTAGTCAACACGGCCAATTCACATGACGAGCCAATTGCAAAATCTGCTTGGGAAAAACCTTTGCCCTCACGCCGAATTCCCAATTGTGTGACCCTTCGTAAAGACCCCCCCCCCAAACCTAGTTATTGTTGTTATGTTTGACAAGCCATGATCCTCATCACATCATGTTCTCATGCAGTGAAAAATACATCACGGAGCAAACAGGAAACTGACAACATGCCGACAGACAAGACAGAGCCGATTACTTTAGGTATGAAACAAAATCTAAGCTTTCAAATGTTGTCATTTTGTACGAAATTCTAACAATAAATATCGTTTTGTCTCTTTAATGTGTTATGACAGATCACTGTACTGCCTCAGTTCAAGTGCCATGTGAACCGATTGTCTTTTCATATTTATTAGTTATCTAGCACGAAATAAACATGAATGAACATCAGAGGGCATTTTATTTTAACCACAGAAAGATGTCAGTACACATCATCTTTGTAAATTAATCTACCCGTCTGATTTGTTTATCAGACAAAATGGCGAATTCAGCATTATGATTGGTAAGATCGCCTGTCGGTCAAGCTGACTGGATTTCACCCAGGGAAATGCGCCGTACAATGATAAATGTTACTCTTAAAAGCAAAAAATGGCACAGCTTACATTACTGTTCCCTAAATATTTTTCTGTTCCTCTAGAATTCCTTTCTGAAATTAACTCTGCTGTTTAGATTACAGCAGTACTTCTCTCTACTGTCATCATCATCATCATCATCAATGGTTATTACATCCACCTAAATTCCCTCGTTGCTTGTTTCCCTTCTGTAAGTAATCATTACGAACAAGGTTCCTGTGGTGACTACTCTACATGTAAGCTTCAGGTATGGCTCATCTCCAGTCTGGGATTCTTTGTCTTGATAGGTCTGGGTCCACAGAGCCATTGTATGACAGATTACAGTCAAGTAGAAGATGAAGTCAAATTGTAAACGATGCCTTTCTCAGCTGTGTTGACTGATGTTGTTGTTCAGACATGGATGAAATACTTTTAGAGGAGATGTTGCCAAAGATCTTGATTGTAATGCTATTACATTATCTTTTTAATTCTTAAGGGGTATTTAGAAATTTTGCTTGGTGGATTGCAAAATTATCCTGTGCATGTTGTATCGATTAGTGTCAACAGGATTTAAACCATTGAGGATATGTGTAATTTATCCCAACCCATTTGATTTTATCATTATACCGAACCCAACACTATCAGAAAAGAGGGAAAGTTCAACACGAAGTGGAAATTTGCATTTGACCCTAGATTCCCATCCCCAAAAAAACCCATTTAATCATTTCAAAACGGATGAAGTTAAAATTTTAAGCTTAAGCAGGAACCAACTCCATCTTTCAAGTGGCTTTCACTTGATGTGTCCTTCTTATTAAAAGTAATGTAGCAGATAATCAAACGTCCCTCGTCGACCCCTGATACACCCCTCTGATCTTTGGCCCATTTGATCTCATTCATGAACGAAACCCTTCATTTGTTTACGGTTTGGCCCGTCAGATATGATGTTTTTCCAAAGCAGTGAGTCATGGCTCCCGTCTCCTCATGTTTTGCAGCGCTGTCCAAAACCTTGAAGGACTGGAGAGGGAAAATAGACATCCTGACATCAATGGCCCAGAGATTCTCTGATTTGTGTCCACGTCTGCATCGGAAGCTTCTTTCATATCGTCTTGTGTTTACAGGACTGAAGGTAAACCTATGATGGATGACACAGGAGATGTATTTTTAGGGTCGGCCTGGTCAGCAGACCTAATTGACTGCTACTGATTATAGTATTTATGTAAACCAACTCGCCCTCAGCCATAATGCAGCCTAACGGAGCTGCTCGTAAAAACATCTGTGCATGACTAATGTTGTTAGGTGACGTGACTGAGTTGACTTCCTATGGGCTGCCTATCTATTAGATTTACTACAACCCCACCCTGGATTCGGATCCAACATGCACAGCTAACAGGTTTGTTTGGTTCTGAAGGTGCAGCACAGTGCTTTTCCTTACAAAATCATCAAATATCTATTAAACCATTGTAAAACATTCACTAAAATGGTGTATGGGCATTCTAACCACTTTTATGAATCTTTTTTGGTCATTTGTGAAGGTTAAATGCATTACCATTCTTCCGAATGTATCACAATGTGTTTGTTTACCTGTATATTTATTATTTAATAACTACTATACCTAAAATTTATTTGAGAATAAAAAGATCTAAAATGCTTTCTGCAGCAATAGGAATTATCTGGCCATATGGCTAAAACATGCTTTTCATATGCATGTTAAATTCAAAACTGGATTTAAGTAAAAGACATAAAAGCTTTCACTGTGATTCATTGGGATATGTGGCTTTGGCTCTACAGAGGATGAACACAATAACAAATATATGATCCATGGACTGCTACAGGAGTGATTTCCTCTGCTCTTCTCCAGGGGTGACACTGATGCTGCACATCACTGAGGTAATACTCTCGACACAGCGAACTGGCACAAAAGATCGCAGAGCTTTGTGAACAGTTCAGATGATGTAGCTGTTAAATGTGATGTGGGAATCTACTGAACTACATACTATAGTCTCTTCTCGTTTCCTAATCCTACTTATGTGAATGAATGGAAAAAAGAAAATTCAGGGTTGTCTAAATGGAGAAGTTGAGTATAGTTATAAAATAAGTGAGATTTTACCACCAATAGTAGCATCAAACTTCTTTGGTTGAATGGCTAGACATAAAACTTTGGCTCGACCAATGGCATGATAATTAAAAAACTATTGCATTTTAGTTTTGGTGCCACTGGAGGTGGAGAAATGTGGCACGTAAGTCTTGAAAGCCAAAATGGCTTACAGAAGGCCAGATCTCCAATTCTTCTATACAACAAATGATTACAAAAAGGGCCAACAAACACTGTAATTTCTAAATTCTTTTAGGCTTTTTTTAATGCACATTCTTACCAAATACAAATAAATTCCACTTTTCATTTACCATTGTTTTGCTGACAATATTCCATTATTAAATTCTTCCATAATGGGTATTTTGGGCTGTGACTGTTTTCATTGTTTATATGGAGTCAACATCATTGTGAATCAGCTGCTTATTTCTCGATTGACACTATATTTAATTTCCAGAGTACCTCAAATTTAGTTAATAAGAATGATAAGATCTAATTCACTTTCAGTAGCATTAAGATTTCCCAGCCTAAAAACAATATATATTTTACTCTTTTTCTTTTCTTCTTTCTTTCTTTCTTTCTTTTTCTATTTTCTTTTTTTTGATACATTTTAGTAAATTATATACACACACACACACACACATATATATATATATATATGATATTATTTTTTATTGCATTTACCCAAAATATATATATATATATATATATATATATATATATATATATATATATATATATATATATATATAATTCATTTCTTTAAAACAAGTAATTTACATCATATATTTCAATCATGTTATAGCCATATATATATATATATATAAATATATAATGCATGTATATAATTCCATTCTGAATGTTAAAATATGTGCTAAAAGTCACTGCCTACTTTTACACACCACTAATCAGAGTAAGGAATTTTTATGTGTCAGGCAAACCTCTTCAGTTCTGTTTACTTTCTTGTTTCAAATGCGTAATGTTCTACCGGATCTCCCTCATTTTGTTGTCTACAATTCCCATTCAAATGCAGGAATTTCCGTAGACAAAAACATGCAGTATATCATGCGTGTCACACCACTCATCCAGTACACAAAGTGTACGTGTACAAACCAGTGGTGTCTTCCGGTGTCTAAACAAGTGCATTTATACGAAAAATTTGGAGCTTTACACATGGATACCAAACAGTTTATCATTCTAGATAAGAATTTGGATTAAGGAATAGATTTGGTTTAATTTCAGGAAGGCCTCCAGCCACTCTCAGGACGCTGGAGCTCTTCAGCACCCCACTCACATCTGTCTCCTCACCTTCCTCTCGGGGAGTCAGCCAAAAACACATCACTCAGTCACATCCCCGCAGACCAAGTGACCCAAGACAGCCATGAGTGCTGTAGCGTCCATCTGGGATACAGCTACGCAGAGGTTGTGTCTCATTGTGTTTACTCAAATATGTCATGTAAGTAGCAAAATGAGGATGTCAGTTTTGCCATGCTGCTGCTTGTTTTCCTTTCATTTAATTTATGTCAGAAAAATACTAAGAAGTCAATGGCTACCATCAACTGCTTGGTTACCAACATTCTTCAAAATATCTTCTTTTGTGTTCAACAGAAGGAAGAAACTCCTCATACAGGATAAGTAAATGATAACAGATTTTTTTAATTTTGGATGAACCATCCCTTTAATTCATAAAGTTATAAATGAGTATCTTTCTCTGTGTTTTTGACAGGTTTTCCAATATGAATTGAACATCCCAATATCACAGCAGTTCACACATATTTGATGAGATTGCTAATTCGTACGAATTTGTATGACCTCACCTGTATGATTTGTGAAAAAAAAATCATACAGATTTTATGAGGTGGCAGATTAGTAGGAATTCATATGAATGTCCACCCCAACCTTGTCCTAAACCTACCGCTCACAAGAATTGTACAAGTGAGGTCATATGAATTTGCCACCTTGTAAAATACATACAGTGGGGAAAATATCTATTTGATCCCCTGCTGATTTTGTAAGTTGGCAAACATGAAAGGTGTGTAATTTTTATGTTAGGCTTATTTTAACGTATAGAGACAGAATACCAACCAAAAAAAATTGTAAAGGTTGGAAATTGATTTGCATTTCAGTGAGTGAAATAAGTATTTGATCCCCAAGCAAAACATGACTTAGTACTTGGTGCAGAAACAGTTGTTGGCAAGCACAGAGGTAAGACGTTTTTTGTAGTTGGTCACCAGGTTTGCACACATCTCAGAAGGGATTTTGGTCCACTCCTCTTTACAGATTCTTTCTAAATCCTTAAGGTTTCTTGGCTGTTTGGCAACTTAAAGCTTTTTTAGCTCCCTCCACAGATTTTCTATAGGATTGAGGTCTGGAGCCTGGCTAGGCCAAAAAATATGGGAAAAAATATGTTACTGCTTAATGTTGATTGGTCCTTTTTTAACTTGTCCAAGTGTTTTGAGGAAGCATCGTTATCCATATATTCTTACCTCTGAGTGCAGATATGTGTTTCCTGTGTGACTTTCCATACATCCTCTGAGAAGGTTCAATTCACATGCCACTCAGTGTATATATTACAGCACTCATGCAATAGTACTTAAATCGTCTCTTCCTGCTTGCTCTGAGATTGATGTTATGTTTAGAGAAGTTTTTCTCTCCTCAACATTCTGTTTAGTTAACACTGAATTCCCTTTTCATTCATTAATCTTTTGTTTAGAGAGAAAAAAAACACCTTTAAAGTCACAAAAAACGAGGGAACTCCATATCTGTAATTCTCTGTTGGTGGGATAAAATGATTTACTTTCTTTAATGGAATATTTGTTTATTCATTTATTCATTAACTGTGTAAATATTTACTTATTCACTATTTAATGGTTTATTTATTTAAAAAATCCATAAATAAAGTATTACAAATACTATTTTTATTTTCTCCTAAAACACTGAAAAGCAACTTATACCTAACATACACACCAAATATGTGGTTAAAAATTACTTAATGTATTTATTCATTGTAAAACATGTATAAAGTATTATAAATATTCTTTTAATTTCTCTCATATATGCCGAATAGCACCAGACATCAACATCAAATGTGTGTTTATTTATTTAAAATCCTCAATAAACAAAGTATAAAAAATATTTTTATTTTATTCTCCCAAAACACCTAAAAGCCAACATCAGATGTGTGGTAAAAAGTGTTTGTTTGCTTGTTTAACAGTTTGTTTAATTATTTGTTTGTTTAACAATATTTGGAAGTGAAGGGGGTCTGAATACTTTATGAATGCACTGTATAACATATTTTTGAAATGCTGCAGATGTGAAAAAAAATCACCTTCATCTTATTAAAGGGGCTGTTTTAGTCCTGTTGTAACCTACGTTCAAAGAAGTACTCTCTGAGCTTCCAAAGTTTTATCATCACATAAAAGCGTGTCCTCCACACATTCAAGCCTTAACTCTTATCCCTGTTTATGTTCACACATGCATTTTATGCAACACCTTTGTCAGTTTCCCCATAAAGTATCCTTTCTTGAAAACTTGAGAATGTGAATTTCTCTAGTTCTAAAGCTGTAAAGGTCCAAATGAATGTGCTGCTCACAACCAAACGCCACGGCCCCATGTGGAGAGCAGTGGCAGTTAGTTAGAATCAATCAGCAGATGCTGAGCAGGGCATGAGTCTGTTAATCGTTCCCTTCCGTCCCACAGTTCCTCTACTGTTGGTCTCACCCAGAGGAGTGCTGGCATCTGTAGCCAGTATGAAGTACTACAAAGGGGCAGAATAAACTATCCTGCGTTTAATAGCCTCCCCCTTGCAGGAGTGAAGTGTTTCTGTCCCTCTGTTTACGGTTTATGAATCCGGTGATGATTCTTATTGTGTGGGTTGGCAGATGATTTATGTCTTGTGTGGGATTATGTTGTCTGTCAGGATGTGGTGGAGGAGGACAGGGGGCATCTGCGGTTAGTTGGGTATGGTTGTACTTTTGTTGTACCGAACATCAAAGCAGGATATGATCTCTGAAGTGAGCTGACTGTTTACTGTCAGTAAATCTCTGGAAATGCTGTGATATTTGGTTAAGTCTGTTTGTTCAGTTGCTCAGTGTCCATTAAAACCAAAAAGCACAAGTGACATCTCTTATATATCTCAATTTTTCTTTTAAATGGTGGAGAGCTCTTCTACTTCTCAACATATTTTCCCTTGGATTATGAGCTCTAAAATTGTTCATTAATTCTTCCAGTGTCACATTTTTGGAATGCCTCATCTACATTAATATATTAGCTCTATTGTACTATGTATTGACAGTAATATTTTCTTTTTTAACATTCATATTCAAAATCAAAAACCAATCAAAATCATACAGTGCAACCAGTGTAGTCTGATTCCTGAATAAATGACTCTTATGATCAGGTTCTTTTTGGTGAATCAAAAACCTACATCATGACAAGTCCAATTCCTGAACAAATGATTTTGATGAGTCGATTCTTTTTAGTAAATTAAAAACATACAGTGCAATCAGTGTGGTTCGATTCCTGAGCAAATGACTCTTGTGAGCTGGTTCTTTTCAGTGAATCAAAAATATCCCGAATGACCAGTATAGTCTGATTCCCAAACAAATTACTCTCTGGTTCATTGTAGTCAATCGGAAACATGCAGCGTGACCAGTAAAATGATTCCCAAATCATTAACTCTAATGAACTGGTTCTTTTAATGAAGAGGAGTCACATGTCTTACAAGTGTTTTTAGTTAAGCTGCAATATTTTCAATGATATCCATATCGAAATAAAGTATAGCATTATTACTCACTGATTGTTAAACAGAGGTTTACTTCTGCAATTTAGATTTTTGTTGTAATTCATGAAAAAGTGAACATGCAAAAATGCTGTAACTGTTTAGTGAACTTATCCCTTTGCAAACAAACAAACAGTTTCTTCAGTTTGAGAGGTCAGAAAGCAGTTTCTATGCTAGCGTTGTGTTTATGCAATCCTGGAAAACAAAGAGGCTCATGATCAGATCTGTGATATCAGCCAGTAAAGACTCCTAGATACTCAATACAAAGCAAAGCCATATGGCCAATATTTTCACAGCGTTCACAGCATAGTTGTTTACATTTCAGGAGTAAAATAAAACTCCAGAACTCTTTGTGGTAGGCTAATAACTTGGCCAAGTTAGTTCATCTTAATGATGGCATTGTTCTTGTGGTAATCAAGAGCATATAGCTGCACCGAATCAACCCAGCCATCTGGACGATGTATCTCGCTGATTCTGAAATGCTCCTCTTTCTTTGTCAGATATTGTGAGGTCTGTTTGTCCAGCCAACAGAACACTTGAGAAGACAATGACTGAAATGGTAGGGAATTAAATGAGCTAACAGCGGGAAAGGTCAGTCGAAGTCCTTCCAATGATCATCCAACATGGATAATAGGCATCCATTTGTAATGCCAATTCTGCAATCCATTTAGTCACAAACAGATGGGCGTCCTGCATAGGAATCCTATCCCAGATAGAAGAAATCTGTTTAAGATACAAATTAAATGAAGACACAATACGGGAACAAATGCATTCCAATCAACATCTACTTGATGATCTTGTCTCTATTTAGATTCATAGGTTTTCTTGGGTTTTAGAAGCAGCGTAATTTACCGTAGTCTACTTCAGGGGAAAAGAGCAAACAGTGGTAAAAAGTAATATAAAACTAAAAATATAAAATAATTAAATTTGTAAAGGATGAAGTGTGTAAATGATACGTGTATACATATACTGTACACACACATGTGTGTATATATATATATATAAATACTCCCCACAAAAAAAAGCAGCACAATTGTTTTCAGCATTAATAATTATGAGAAATGTTGTGTGACAGTGAAGACTGAAGTAATGATGCTGAATATTCAGCTTTTCAATCACAGAAATAAATTGCATTTTAAGATTTATTGGAATAGAAACTATTATTTGAGATTGCAATAATATTTCACAACATCACTATTTTGTTTTTACACAGTTGGTTTTTTTTTTAATGCAGCCTTGGTGAGAATAAGAGACTGCTTTAAAAATATTTGATTTTGATTCCTACAACTTGAAATGTAAGAATATATCAGTTTATGAAGAACTTAACCTATAAATGCAGCAAATATATTTTTCTTTTACCTATAATACATGCTGCCTTATTGTAAAGTGCTATTGAAGGAATGTGAAATCGTGTAGCACTGTTTTACTGAAAATCTAGTCTGCTTTTGTGGAAAAGAAAACATACAGAAAAAAAGTTGAAAGTATTTTTTATAATACCGTACATCGATAACAGCAGGCTACAGTGTTTGTTTATATGTTCTGTATTAACCTACTGTATATCTTAACATAATAAGGAAGGGCCATTCGATTCATACACTTGATAAGCCTCGCGCTTTGAAGTGATGCAAAGCCCTTGTGGGTTTGTGAAACGGCGATCTCTCCATCTCCATCCAAACGTAACTGAACCCTAGCCTGGCCCTCGCTGAGGAAACAATAATTCTCTCCTGTTTCAACAGCCCAAGATAACTGAGAATAAAATAATGAAGTTAGTTGTTTTGCTGGAATAACGAGAAAAGGGCTGAGATCAGGCCTAAGGACGGTAATATTTGTGAAGACAGGCCTTACAGGACTTTGATTATCCTTCTTGTATGCAGGAACTTTTTGGGTTTGGCAGGCAAAATGTAAAAGCGCTTTTGGTTCACCCTGCTTGTAGGGTTAGCAAAACATTTAGCCCTTGATTAAAGTGGACAAACTAATCTCACTTTAGGCCAGGACATTTTCACCATGTGCATTGAAAACAAGCAGTGTTAATTTTATACCCTGTTTCTTTGCTTACTTTAATCCTGCTAGAAATCAAATCCATACCTAAATATTCCATGCTGCACTTGCAAAACGATGGCAAATTATCAGGCCTTCAAGTCATAATGGAGGATTTGCTTTAATCATGAACTGCATCTGGAAATAACAAGTATTAAAATTCAATACTAAAGCATACATCAAACCCACAACACCACCCCGCCCTTTTTTCATCCTAGGCAGTCTTCGTCTATTCATGATTACTTGTCATTTGTCATTCATTATATGTATTTACCTCGGTAATGGCTTTAGAAAATTCAGCGGCTCAATTTTAGTGCCAAAGTAAAGCAGCACTAAACAGGGAGTCTGTAAAAGTGCTCTTGTCTAAAGACGGAGAACAAAAAGATGACACGAGGGCTGGTATACGGTTCCCCTTGATTTGAGCCAGCTGTGAACCCATGTGCCGTTTGGGGTCTGTCTAAGGTTTTGTCCTCTGCTTAAATTTACTTTGTCACCACATACACATACAGACACACCATTACATGGTAATTTGGCAGTAAATATACATTTTAATGGCTTTGTTTACATTTCAAATGGAATCTACCATTTGCGTTCAATCAGAGGATGAATGCAGTGCAGTGTTTAGAGCCCTTTTAAGACAAATGTAAAGATAAAAGGGCAGGTGTTGCCTTGTTTTTATCTACCCAGGCCATAGTACTGATGCTTAAATATGTGCTTCCTGGTTTTAATGTGTAGTAATAATGGTCCCAAGCTCAAGTTTCCTTGTCATAAATAATGGTAAAGCTACAAACACTGGCTGGCTAGTAAAAAAAATAAAACTATAGGGTTGACCCTACACTAATACATTTTTTTGTTGCCAGTTTCTACAGAAGCACCAGGGATATTTCGTTCACTATGAGTTTTTTAAGCAATAGTTTTGTTTTGTTTTGTTTTCTAGTAAAAAATAAAGGTAAATGCTTGATCCTGAACTAACACACAATTCTGTTGTCAGTTTCTACAGAAGCACCAGGGATATTTGTTGCACTTTGCTATATTTTTTTTCACCGTAGAGGTTTTGAATCAAGAGTGCAATTACTGTTTTGTTTTGTTTTATTTTGATTCATTTAGATTTTTTTTGTTTTGTTTTGTTTTCAAACAACTGTAATATTCAGATGAAAATCAAATTTCAGCGTTAACATATTTAAATAATAATAATTATTATTAATATATTTTGTAACCAGCAAGTTATTGTTGTTGTTATTATTATTATAATTATTATCATCATAGACATAATAATCAGACATTTTTCAGCCAAATATAAATAGTAAAAAATTATGAAACAAAATAAATTAATGCAACAAAATGTGATTGCCAACATAATATAATTAACAAACTATATTACATTCAGTTAAACTAGTGCTTAAAATACAAGTGACAACTTGCCCCAGCTTACTGTACAGCAGGGATGATACATTATTATTATTAACTATTTTTTTGTAATCACCAAGTTTTATTATTATTAGTAGTAGTATTATTATCTATGGGCATATTGTCACATTGTCTATAATGACAATGAAACAACATGCCCTGCTATTTAAGGTTTCGCTCTACGTCTATTTGTAGTTTAAATGAATACTATTAGATGGGTGCTTGGCAAGTCTTTAGTGCTTTACTTTATCGTATAGTTTGAAAAGAATGAAATATAAGCCAAGATCAATTCTGTCTGGATTGCACTGTATCCATTAAATCAGTTAAGCAGGAGTATTTTGACAGAGTTGTAAATCACTGCAGACAGAGCAGTTGAGATTGCCAGGGATGTGTCTCTCTGATATGACAGGGACTGTGTAAACAGACTGAGGAGCCGTCAAACAAGGGCCTCAGGCAACATGTAAGTATTTTCTCAAAGGTAAATTTAAAAAGAATAAAACTAAACTGTTTGTTAAAAGTCTGATATGTTTAAAAATTAACTCATTACCTTTTCTGTTAATGTTCAGAAGTAACATCTAAATCTACCTCTTGTAATTTCACAGATGAGATGGGAAGGTTTCAGGCACTTTCTCATGAAAAGTCGCCTCAAACACACCCGGCAGTGCGGGGAAACTGGCCAGGAGAAGAGAAAAACAGTCAGTAAATGGATCCAATGTGAATGAGGTAAGTGACAGTTTGATGTTATGTGAAGGGATTCGACTAGCAGGTGCTTTGGAGGCTTTTTTAAAACAGACACTTGAACTTTTGTGATTTGTAATTTTTTTTTCACGAGCCAAGAACAGCGAGGTAACAAGAGGCAAACGATTGACTAAATGAATTAGCAAAATGACTTTTCATGTCGCCTCATAATAAACCTCTCAACATATTATCACAAATCAACAAGCCAGACCACCGATCACTACTGACCCTTGCATGAGCGCCCCAGAATAATTCAGACCACTGTCACTGAAATAGCCATGGTGGAGCAATTTCAAAGTCTGTGATTGTGTAATGTGGCCAGAACTCTAACCTCAAAGTACTGCAGCAGATCCCTCCAAACATTACCTGGCTTTTCCACTCGAGTGGTTTATAAGCTAAAACGGGCAATATCCCTCAGTTAACAAACAATTGTGTTTTGCACGTCTTGATGTCTGGGTGATAAATGTGTGAGATGTGAACATTCGAAATAAGCACCATGCAGAGTTTGTTTGGATTCCTCGCAGGAAAAAAACGCAGACAGCAATGGAAAAATGCTGTTGACAACCGGTAAGAGATGCGAACCAGCCAATATAAACACATTTCAGCAGATTTCTTTTATTAGTGAATATGTGTTGGTTTTATATGTTTGATAAGAGATTTGCTTAGAATTATGTGTTTGACCTTTTGTGGAAAGTCATTTGAATGTTATTTCCAGGAATGACAGTGACATTGCAATGCGTTCAAAGCATCTTAACTCTGTTTTCCTGTGGTTTACACAAAAGCTTCGAGACAGTCGTGCAGATTCACGAGAGCTCGGCTCGGCCCGGCCGTCTCTATTACGTCTCTGACATGTTGGCTGCATATGCTCCCCTGATAGATCATTCTAATCAGTGTTAGCATTGTGCAGACCGTAAACATTTCCAACGTGAGATTAATCTTTCAGTGTGTTTTGTATCTTGCTGTAGTTTGCTGGCGGCTACGTTAGACTGACGAATCTTTTCGGTTTTTCATAGTATCCTGTTTATGATGGTTGTGCTTTGAAATCAAAATTGGTGTGACAATCTATCTAAAAAATCTATATTAAGTCTATATTATTTATTTATTTCTCCTGTCAGCAGAAGGCCTGGATTGAATTCTTCTGATTAAAGCTGTTTGTGCAGAGCTGGTGGGAATTTTTTGTGATATTAGTCCAGAAACTAAGACTTTTATTACTCCGAATTGCTTCAGAGGGACTGTGTTTGCAATTGACTTACATTAAATTGCTTCGGATAAATGTCTGCTAAATTATACATTTTAATTTCCGCTTCATTTTATTTGGCCTAATCAAAGATGTTGTACTGAAAGTACTTTGCTCTGCGCCCATTACCTTCTTTCTAGCATACATCAATCTGACATGAAGTAAACATTGTAAACATGACCTCATTGTGCAAAATGTAGTGTATGAACTGCCATTGAAGTCATAATCCGAATCAGATTCTGAATACTAAAAGAATGACCGGCTCCAGAGCATTTTATGTCGCTTTAACATATTCACCGCAAACAAATAAATACGACAGAATGACAGTTTTGAATTTGACAGGAAATAACTGTGGTCGCTCAGACATCGTGAATCAACTGCATGCTGAAAATCTGAAAGGCTTGTTTGCATGATGGGTTCCGCTCCACCCAGATACAAATGTTCTGGTTTCTCTGCTGATCCTAAAAACATTTAGTCGTCTTGATTGTAAACATTTCATTGAGTGTTTACCAAATTGTGGACATACGTTTATTAGCTTAGATACATTTATAGTTGTTTTGAACGCCATTTTTAGCCCTTTAGGTGCATGTAGAGCTTTTCAGTTTGAAGGCCAACTTGGAAAGCTGTTTGTTCCTTTGGGAGTTTCTAAATGGTTTTTAGCATAACTTTTAATTTATGAGTAAAATAAGGTCTGTGGTTATAATTACTTGAAGAGATTGTAATAAATTACACCTATTTTGATACCATATGTGTACCGCAAATGTGAATTTTGAAATCATTTTTGCTTAAAAAAATGTAAATAGCTACATAAGGTCTACAACTACACAACTGCATGCTATTTTAAACAATTTCGAACTTCAAATTTCAGGTACACTACTACACTATCCAAAAGTTTGGGGTCAGTAAGATTTTATTATTAATAAAGAACTTTTTTTCAGCAAGATGTGGTGACAGTGATAGTAAAAACATTTAAATGTATTAAATGATTTCTATCAATGCCGCATTTAGAACTGTCTATTAAAAAATATGTATCACAGTTTCCATAAAAATCTTATCTGTTTACAATATACTAAGAAATGTTTCTTGCGCATCAGATCAGTATATTAGAATGATTTCTGAAGTATCACTGAAGATTGGAGTAACGATGCTGAAAATTCAGCTTTGTTATCACAGAATAAATGACATTTACAGTAAATTTAAATAGTTATTTGACATTTTAATAATATTTCACAATTTAAATGTTTTTATTGTATTTTAATCAAATAAATGTAGCTCTACTGCCTTGAATCAGTGATCATTGCATGTGGCCACTAAGGAAACATATTGTTTAAGGAGTGAAACTGTCTGAAACTTGTTTACTGTCCCTGTAATAGTCAGATGTCTCTCGCCATGTGCTACTGAAAGAAGAGGATCTACAGTATATCTTTATTTTCTTTCCCATCCAGCACACATGAAAATTTGCAGGTTTTTTGGACTCGAGGGTGTATGAGACAGATCTTTCTTCATTTTTCAGCCTAACTCGCTGCCAAGCCTGTCTTCTCCCTAAACTCCTTTCATATAAATAAACTATATAGTATATTTTTTCAGGCAAACTTCATCTCCTGTCCAACTTCATCTCGTGGCCTAATGGTTAGAGAGTCGGACTCCCAGTCGAAGGGTTGTGAGTTCGAGTCTCGGGCCGGCAGGAATTGTGGGTGAGGGGAGTGCATGTACAGTTCTCTCTCCACCTTCAATACCATGACTTAGGTGCCCTTGAGCAAGGCATCGAACCCCCAAACTGCTCCCCGGGCGCCGCAGCATAAAAAAAATGGCTGCCCACTGCTCCGGGTGTGTGTTCACAGTGTGTGTGTGTTCACTGCTCTGTGTGTGTGCACTTCGGATGGGTTAAATGCAGAGCACGAATTCTGAGTATGGGTCACCATACTTGGCTGAATGTCACGTCACTTTCACTTTCACTTTCACTTTCACTTTCAATGTATTTTTGTATCTCGATTTTGGCATGGCCTTGCAATCCCATGAGCTCTTAAACATTATCACTTGATATACCATGTAGACTATAGTACGTGTCGCTTCTGCTCGATGGATGAACTTCCAGGTCATTGTCAAGATTTATTTGCACTCTTTTGCTAATGAAGAAATATGAAATATTTATGCTTTAAATAAAACAACATTAAAAATGCTGCACCAGTTTTTTTTTTTTAAAAGAGGGTTGACACAGATATAAAACTATTAATGTATCTTGCAAAGTGCTTTAGGATGTTATCTTTTCTAAAAAAAAAGTATTATTACGAATCATTATTGTTATTTTGAAGGAGCATATAATGTATAACTGCAATATACTTACATGGAATAAACTAATTATATTATCCGTCAATTTATTGTTTAAACAATATAAAATTAACATTACAACAAAAAATAAAAAGAATAAAACAATTTTTTTTTTTTTTTTTTTTTTTTTACCACATATTATATGGGTACTCATCCAAGTAGACTGCAGTTGCCTTTGAGGCTAAAATTGATTTTCCTGATGGATGCATTGATAAAAATATTTGGAAAGGTGTTTTGCACCATAATGAAACTATTGAGTGGGTTCTGCACAGTACAAGGTCCTTAGGAGTACTTTGCCTTTATCTGTGTCAAAAGGATTTATATGCAAACAGACAGTGATTTGTTCTTTTGTTGTCTCGTAGGATTGATGGGGCCAGAAAGTGATCCAAGGTCATGGCTCCAGCTCTGCCGCAGATGAAAGTAAACGTCCTCCAGGGCGTTTAACATGCTTCTCTTAGACAACCACCAGATGGGAGGAATCGTTCAGTTACATGACCTGACGTTAAATCTGTTGTCTTGGCCTTCTCTCGCTCACTCTCACCCAGACCACATCGCAAACCTGTAAGAATGATGGATTTCTCAAGATCAATTTTTTCTTCCTACACCTTTTTTTCTCCTTATATATTTAGCATGTGTGTTTATTTTTGTTGTGTCAGAACTGTATATTATATAATATGGATTGTGTGGTTTGAATTATAAATCAGATGGTGTGCTAAATTATTTTCGCAGGCAATAACAAATAAACATGGTACTGAAAAAAGATAGATAGATAGATATAGATATAGATTCATTCTATATTTACATTAGGGTAGAGTGGGGGAAAACTACCCCAAAGAACTGTGTATTTTTTTTGTGTGAATGTGTTCAAAAAAGTTATCATAGTTTTAGTGACAATGACATAAATTATAAACCAAGTATGAAAAATGTCCATGAGTTTTCATGCTATCAGATTTTTTACAAAAAATAATTTTGTACCAAGGGGGCGTTTTGTGGGGTAATTTGAAAAATTGTTAGCTGATCTAACTAGCTATGTGATGCTAACTTGAGGTCATTTTTAAAGTCCTAATATTTTTGTTCAACCAGCTAGTTAAGAATACATTTGATGGGAAAAAAACAACAACGTTCAGAACAGAATATCTAGAGTAATTGCCCATTGCCCCCTGGGGGCATTTTACCCCACCTGGCTGGGGGGCATTTTACCCCACTTGACTATGTTTGAGAAAAAAAAAAGTCATTCTGAAAATATAGTATATAGTAATATATTAGCCTATATTTTTCTTACATAACATGTGCTCCCTATCTACAGGACCCACTGTTCATATCATATATGACTGTAATGTTCTACAAAACAACATGCTTTAAAACCCTTTTTTTCTTACTGCTGAAAATTAGATCATAACAGTGAAGTCTGTTTTCTCTCAGGTACATCACCAGTATAAGCTTCATGGTGAATACTTAAACATTAATCTTGTCAACGTTGTCCATAGCTACAATAAAAAAATTATCTTGACTTTATGTTGTGATTATTTTGAGGGGCGTATGGGGTTAGTTGTGTGTGTGTGTGGGGGGGGCGATTTCCCCCCACTCTACCCTAAATGTATTAACAACACATAAATTCAGTTCCGTCTGAAGAAGACTGGTGGTGGCACCAAAGTCTGAGCGAATCACGTCACACTGTTTTTGCTCGCTGTCGCCGCCGTTCGGTGAGGTCGCGCCATTACCCCGCTTCTACACGTACTTCATTAATATTCATGAGAGAGTGGGAAGGGCTGGTGTTGAGTTTCACTCCAGGAGGTTGAGAGCGTGTGTTGGAAGTGTGGATTCTAGAGTTGGATGCTGCTGTCGATGCTGACGGACTGATTTCATCCTGTCTGCTGCGCTCAGTTTGGAGGACAGAGCCCCTTTGAATTGGCGCAGCGTATTTTGAGCTTGACAACAACGGGAAAACACAGAAAACTGGAAATCTACTAGTGGAAGTTGGTGTGGTACGCGAAAGATAACTTGTAGGAAGATGGATATAATCTAAAAGGGATTTTTCTGAAACGGCATTTTGTTTTTGGCTGGTTTTACTGAAGTTACGTTGGCACAGACCTGATCGCTATCACTGAAAAGCAAGAACAGATGAGTGTAAGTGTTTCATGGAAAAAGTGCGTCAGTGTCCTTAAACTACGACTTTATACCCCATCAAGCCGAAACGCGGCAAACTACAACGCTTCCATCGCAGTCAACGCGCGCGCTTATGGCAAGCTGTTTTAATATTTATTCCTTAAAACGGACTAGCGTCTATTTTGATGTTAGTAGTACTTATATTTGGTCTAGTAATAAATAGTTTAATAAGGCTAACTTGGATCACTTGGATATTTGTACTCCTTTATAATTATTATATATTAACAAAAAATTGCAGTTTTAAATCAATTGTAATAATGAGATATTTAAAAAAAAATATGTAGTAACAATTGGGATAGACCATAGTGTGTGAAAAAAAGGGTACTTTTTAGAAGTGTATAGCCTAGATAGTTAGAATGCATAACTAAAGAACAAGACCTGTTATTCATTGCTGGTAAAACTGAAATGGGAAACATGAACAATTGGAATACATTATTAATTCAAATATTTACTAAGTTATCTGTCACTGTTGGGTTACTAAGTCATTAAAACATTAGTAACTAGGGATGGAACGGTTTGCGGAAAAAAATCGAACAATACAGTTTTCCACATGCAGTTCGGTGCGCGCTGGGACCGTGGATTAACTTTAACATCTGTAATATGGTTTGCTATAAATAACACGTAAAACAAACAGGGTTCGGCTAATACATGTTTCTGTTGATGGATACGCATTCTGGATTCCAATACATTACAAAAACAGCAAGAAAAAAATAAAAATAAAACGTGGACAAACCATTCACTCTTGTTCAATGCGAATGCCGTCTGCATATGAGCATATGAGTTCGGTGAGACCTGAACAGCACACATTGATATCTGTATTTAAACTAAACTCGTTTAAGCTTTGCCAGTTTAAACATTTAAGAGCCAGAAGATGCGAGATCGCGCGCGCAGTGAGAAGATCTGTGCTTGTGCTCCTCTGATGCGCGTGAACCTACGCCTTAGAGCGTGCACATATATTAAGCTCCATTTGAAGTATCGTTTTTAAATGGACAAATTCACACAAAAATTGACAAAATGCCCATCTTGGTAAGTATCCTATAGCAGACATACCGAAACCGTGACTCTATAACCGTGATACAAACCGAACCATGAGTAAGTTGAACCTTTCCACCCCTACTAGTAACAATAACAGATGCTAGTTAGTTTTTAGGAATAAATGTTAAGCCAGCTTGCCATAGTCATTTGCAGAGAGACTTAGAGTACTAGAATGAAAGCATAATGTCAGATTGTATCACTATGCATGCTGAGTAGCTTTAATATACAGAAAATACATTTAGAATGTCTCATTTCAGTAAACACTGAAATCACTGCACTTTTTGATCACTTATCTAGCTAAGAAGACCATAGCCATGCACTATGTAGTGTTTCATGTGCAATCCAAAGCTGAGATGAAGCCATTGAGATATCAGGGGAAAGTTGTGATTCAAACTTGAGTGCATTGTTTCTTAGTCACAGTTTAATTTTGGATTCAATGCATCAAGTCAGTTGTTTGCATCTTAGTTTAATGCAGTTTATGTCCACTCTACAGTATGATATGAATTGATTTATGATGGTTATTGTAAACATTCTGTAGTGGAAGTGCATGCATCGTTGTTTGTTTCTGGTGGATGTGGTAGAAATGGATGTTAGGCAACTCTAAAAAAAAATGTTTAGTGGAATGAATCAGACCTACACCATGCTGTTTGTAATAAATCAATGGAATTAATCAGACAGTGTCAAAATGCAGCTGATATTGATATGAATACTAAATTTGAAGTTAGGAGCTGTTGTATTTCCTAACCATGACTCACAAGACACATTAGAAGTCTATTGGTTCAGAGATATGCTGTGGTTCACTGTGCTTGCAACTGCTGCAGTTTGACCACTGAGATCCAGTTATTTGTATATTCTGCACTGCTGTTTTTAATCTAGCCTGGTATTGGTGTAACCCTTGTGCAGGCCACAAGAGCCTCCCCAACGATTCTTTTCATTGTGGGGGTGATGTGTATTGCATAACTTTAGTTCTTTGCTTTTGAAAATGAATCTGAAAAAACATAATATACCAGATGTGGCAGCCTGTTAAAACTTTAAGAAGTGGGCTTTATAAATCTAGACCTCCAGTATTATAGAAAACGGAAGGTTATCTAATAAACCCTACAAAATTATTGTATCGGATTTCAAATCCAACAAATAAAAGCGTTGTATCTGCTATGCAACTTTTCCAATTAAATTGTCATTTTAATGTATTTATTAATGTCAGCACAGCCTGACCTTTCTTGGCTGGTGTATCTCAGATGATATTTTTGGCAATGTGTTGCACCTCAGAGGTAATCAGTTGCAGAATAACAGGGGCAGATGTGCAGTGATCATTTATTTAACTTTCTTGACACGCCAGAGCATATAGATTTTCTCTCCTTGCAAGACATTCCTCTTAAATTGGTTCATCAGTGGAATTCTTTTGTTAGACGTAGAGAAGTGCTGTGCTTTTGTGCTGGTAACTGGCCGGGGATCATCCAGACCGCATTCCAAATCTCCCTCTGAGGACGACAATAATTAATATCCATCAAGATAATAAGGTTGTTTTCACTCATTCAGCTCAGTTGACTTCCATTTGTCTGGTTCGTTGGTTGCCATAGTGCGATACCACAGTGATTTAGCTACTGTTTCCGCCGCTCTTGTTGAACTTAGAGGCTATTAGAATATAAAGTACCGCCCATCATCACCCGTTTGCTAAGCACCACATGTTCGCACTCGGTTTTGGGATAGATCCATAAGATTAGTGAGTCACATCCCGAGTTAATTCAAGTTCCAGTTTGTTCAGATGAAGTCATGATCTTGAAAATTAACCGTGTTCCTCACGCAAATAAGCAGACTGTGCTGGGTCGTTTATATTATAATGGTGTTTAAATAAGAACAACATGTTTGATTCGACAGCCACAACTAAATATTGAGAATCTAATAAATCAAGATAAAACTAGTAGGCGGCTGCATGCTAGACAGGAAGTGTAGCTGATTCTTTTGTGAGCCGAGCCGAAGAAAGGTTTAGAACTTGAACCATTTTTTATTAGTTACTGGACTGAGTGAAATTCATAAAGTTTGCACTGAAAATAGCCGCAGAATTGATGTCTGACCCTCAGACAGAGCAGAACCAGATCGAACGCCAAAGGGCTTTTAAGACATTCCAAAGATTATGTCACCAGACTCTTGTCCCAGTGGACGATCGGTTAATTTCTCAGCTCTGTCCCTGACCTCGGACCGTCTCGTGTGAACAGAGATCCAGTCGAATGTTAGGAGAAAAAAATGGGAAAAAAAAAACGGGGTCGTTGTGGAGTCATCCACTCACAACTTTACATCACTCTTGATCTCATCCTTTTGGCTTAGGCAAGGATTCTCTTATGATCAGACAGTTCCAGTACCTCTGCTGTGGTGTAGTTAAACTCATCCTTACAGGTCTCTGGTGGAGCACTAAAGCTGTACGCAGTTGCAGCATCTGGTCTCCAGAGTGGTGTACAGAGTGGACGGCAGAGATTGCATGCCAGAGGGCTGTTGCCCCTGCATCTGCATTTCTCATTAGGTTCTGAAGGGAGGTTGGTCTGTACACATGTCTTATAAAGCCATGTAGGGTCAGTGTGACCTCCTTCTTGTATTTACAGAAAAGCTGTAGGTTCGCATCTCACATGAACTATCACCTTTGTGCCTTTGGGCTATGCCCGCAAAAAATTGAGACGTTATACTTGTTTGTTGCCCCTTGTGTGTTCAGTAATTATGGATTTGAAAGTATATAGTTTCAAAAAAAAACAAAAAACAAAAAACAAAAACAAATAAATAAATAAATAAATAAATAAATAAATAAATATTAGATCTATTGTTATTTATTTTAAATATATAAATAAATATATATATATATACACTGTACTATATATATAGATCTATTGTTATTTATTGTCATTTTGTATTTTTAATTACATAATTTTATTAAATTGTATAGGTTTTATAAATGTATTTATTTTTATTTTTCATATTATTTTAGGTTTAGGGTTTGGGTAAGAGGTTGTGCTTTATGGTTAGGTTTAGGTTTCATAGGTTTCCCTTAGGAGAATCAAGTTACACTCATTACAAATGTCATTATCATTATCCCATTTATGTTTTTGTACTAGGGTCAAGTGTTTGTCTTTTTAAGTAACATTTCGAAAAATTCATGGTTGTCATGTTTTCTGCACTGATTTAGGGGATATAAAAGTGCACAACTCAACTATGTCATCTATTTGTAGTTATTATGGCTTCTCATTATTGCCTAGACAGTTTCCAATACATTGTCACTGAATGTTCCTTTTCATCCTGAAATGTTTATGGAAGTAAAATGGTTCGTAAACATTGTTTCTTCTTAAGTCTTGAATTCTACAGATTTGCCCCCAGAATCTGTTCTGACCTTGTATTCTGTAGATGTCGATCAAAAAGACAAAGATTTGGCTTTAGATAGTACATAAACATAACATAGATAACTGTCAAAGTAGCATTTGTTATAGGTGTAACTTGAATCTCCTGAGGGACGGAGGAAGACCAAATACTGCAGCTATGGCTTGTACGTCTCAGTCTGATATGGATTTGTTTGACTGTGGGGGCAACAACTCAAATATACGGTTCTTCATATGGCAACAGGCATACCAGACACGATACCTCTCTTTGAAACAATCTGCAAATGGAATGGTACAGTCTGTGTTCAGTTAAAACTACACACGGTGAATTTCATAAGCTCTGTACTGAACTCGTCCCCTCGTTGCCGCCAGATGTTTCCAATTTCGCACCGTAACCGAAGCTGTATCAGCTGGTGTCATGTTCAAAGGACCGAGGAGCACGTGTGGTTCTTTGTTTTGTTCAGCACGCAGACCTCCTTCCACAAACATTTCCACAAACACACTCAGCAGGTTGTTGGAGGGTGTGGGAAAAAGATGGTCCCCTGAAGCCAGAATATCCTAAATGCTGGCCAAACCAAGGCTGATCGAGCCTCTTTTTTTTCCCATGGCACAAATGTATCTAATTTAGATTAGCAGTGCACGTACATATCTGAGGCCTGCAAATGGTTTCCTTCTTTCCGACCAGCTCCTGTGGAGCACATCTACCACGGCTTATACTGGACTACTGTATTGAGAACGTAGGTTCAACTCAACCATTGAGTCAAGGTAAAGGGATGGTGGCACACAATGCATTTAATGAAGCCTAGCATCCTTAATTGCTGTTTTATTATGAGTATGGATGGAAATTAAAAATAATTTTGATGGTTTGATTTGTCTGGTTCCTCATCGGTTCTAGTTAAGAGTATTTTAGTATTTGTAAGGAATAGATATTTGGAGTAATTTAATAAGATAATTTTTAATGATAAATTGAAAACAATTTTTGTGGATGTTTTTCATACACTGGTTAATTGCTTTTTAGTTTTTAGAGCTGAAATAGATGCATATGTGTGGTCATTTTCTTTTTAAATACCACTGAAAGAAGAAAAGAAAAAAACTACAAGTCATTTGAACAACCAGTCAGGAACTAGGCCTACACTGATTTAAGTCTCACAGGTAGTTGTAAGTTGCATATGTTCGATCCATTAAAAATAACTTGTTTATAAGAGTCATTTGCTCAGGAACTGGACTGCACTAGTGAGAAGAATCAACTCATTTGATTCATTTGATTTTGAATTAGACTCCACTGGTTGTGCTTTATTTTTTTATTTAATTCATTTGGGAGTCGGTTCTGGTATTTTTTTTATCTATTCATTTTTTTAATGGAACTGCTTCTGAATAAGAATTGGTTCTCCGTTTCCAACTGTAGTTATAAGGCTCAGTGTGTGGTTGGTGTTTGCAGATCTTCAAGATACTCTATTATTGTAGATAAGTGCTTCAACATGAAGCCTCTCTTGCCAAGTCTCACTGGATCTCAGAGTGAGTGAATTGCTCAAACAAGCAGAAGTTGTATTGGAATTGATCACTATTGGCCAGGTTGGTTGCTTTCCTGGATTTCTTTCCGTTATCTTGTAAAAGCAAGAGATTTTAGGAAAACAATCCCAGTGTGACAGCATGTTTGCTTGAGATCAAATGATAGTCATCATGAAGTTAATTTGGCCCAGCACAAAACATCCTTTAAAATGGAAATATTTGAGTTACCCAATGTTGAGATTGATGGTGTTACTTTATGGCTGCTTAGGGTTTCTTCTTAAGGTCTTTTTGGCTTTCAGGGCCTTTTCTCACTCATCATTTACACTGAAGGGGCCAATATATTGTCTTTACCTCATCCGCCCTCTCAATCTAACCAAAATGAACTTGAGAAAAAACATAATTCTTTAAAGCCGTGTTTGCATTCATTACAGTCTTCCAGCGAGAGTGTTGTTTGAGGTGTCGTGAGCGACGTGGACATCTTCCACTGGTTGGGAAAGCGTTTTTGGACATAGAGTGATAGATGTTCAGCATTGGTCTGGCCAGCTGTGGTTGTTTTCATCCCCAGCGTCTTGGCCAGAGTGGTTTCAGTGTTTAACAGAGCAGTTTCTTTGGGATTGTTTAGCTCCAGATTTCTGCTCTGTCAGATCTTTGGAACCTTTGTGTGGAATGGAGGTTCTGGCTAATGGAGGAAGGCAGCAACACTTGCTCAGAAATATTAGTGGTCTACATACCCACAAATCTGCTATCTTCTCCTTTTTGTAATGGAAGATTATTAAAAAAAAGTACAAAACTGCCCTGAGGTGCTTGGAATCAGCAGGTGTGAACAGCTTGGAGACCGTTATTAAGTGTTATTGAGGGCATGCTTTAAATTAAATAGGGCAGACCTGTTTTCATTTCATCTGTTTCAGACTTTGTCAAGGGATTGACTGTGCCTTGCACACCAAGAGTTTTCTTTTTTTCTTCAAATGGGCCATTTTCTATAATTAAACCGCAAGCCCTTTGTCGTATTAAGTGGTCTGGGTAAAACACATGACCCAGAGTGTTGGAAAGATGCCCAAAGATGGAAAGTCAGAAACAGTGATATAAGACTTTCAACATGCTCTTATAAAATTAGCAGAATTATAAGATATATGGCCAATGTCTTTACCTGATTTGATCGGTATGAACTCCACTCTGTAAATATATAGTTTATGAATAATATGGTATAGTTGGTTGCAACCCTTTTATATTTAGCTGGAATCCAAGAGTATTTCTCTTCATGCCATGTATTTTTACGAGACATTAAATGCAAGAAAAAGAAACTTATCTTGGACAAAACAGCAGTTGTCTAGGTTTGTTTGCCATGGTACATGTCCAGCCCTTTGGAGGTCGGTTCCAGAAGTAAGTAAAAGTGGCAGTGCCCGTTGAACACAACTGTTTAACTTTGTTTTAGCCTTTGACAAAGTCTGGGACATTGCCTCAATGTCTGGAGAACCAATCATAATATTTTTGTTCAGAGTAAAAATTTTTATCTTAAAACTTTAATAAACAGTTTAAGAAGGCTTATATTGTGTTTAAAATAAAATAAAAAGTATTATATAATTTTATATAAATGGCATTTATATTGTTTAATATTATACAATATGAAACATAAATATAATTAAGTTAAATGAATTAATTTATAATTAAGATATGTTTCTACATTTTTTAAATTGTATTTTTGTTTTGAAATCTCACAATAAAAATGTATAATATATAATGTGTGTTAGTGTGTCTGTGTGTGTGTATATACTCACTTATGGGCGCCATGTATTTGGAAGCTTTACTTTCGAAAAGAAATGTTCAGTACACATAATCTACGTTGGAGGTATTGTGTGTGGGTGTGTGTGCCTGTACTTTCTTAAACATATGAGAGTGTTCCTGCTTGTGTGTGTGTGTGTTTCTTAGTCCCTGTGATGCTGACAGACTGAAATTAGCTTTGGATTCCCATATGCACAGGGCAGGCTTCCAGCAGACCCCAATTACAATGCAGCAAAGCCAGAGAGGGTGCAGGGCAGACTGTGTGGAGCCCTCCTGGTCTGCTCCCTCGCTCAGGCACACACACACACTGTCACTACCACAGACTTGACAGACTACCGCAATGAGGCGCACAGCACGCACAGATCTGACTCACACACACAGGCGCTCACACACACTTTTATGTGGACACCTGCATCATCAGACTCATTCACACACATTTTAGATTAACCACATGTGCAGCTGTGCTCAAGATTCAACACCACCAGTCACTCTGGAGTTAACCGAGTAAAACCTGCAGACACATTGAGAGATACTTACCTACTTAAAACAAATACCCTGTGGGGCAGAAAGTGAAAGAAGTAGCATTAGAATTTTGGAGAGGGGGAAATATATATGTTTCTGTAGTCCACCACCGGAGGGAGCCTCTCTGATTCCTACAGTATGACAGAGCAAAAGTATTTCCTGTGATTCTGTTTTTATTTACTTTATGAAAAAATGTGAAATCCTGTGGTCGATTGTAAAGAATTTGATTGTGAAGTAATTTTTCTTTCACAGTGATTGAGAATGACATGATTATTTCCCTTGGCCTGAAATTGATTTTGTGGCTTTTCATAGTAATGCAGATGGTGATAGGCTGATCTTAGAACTGCTCATGTCTTCATTTTGTCTTCAGTCCTTGGTTAAGACTTAGGCTTAAATTGTCAAAAAAAAAAAAAAAAACATGAGTCGCAGTATGTGCAGGACTTATCAATTAAGACGTATACATTGCTATTTTAAAAAATTGCTATTTTTTTTTCTTGGAAAATTACACTGCATACAGTCCATACTGTTTGTGTTTAAATCTAAGTGGCACTGGCAACCTCTATCTAGCTTACTTTTAAAAATGTGCTATAAAGGGGATCAATGTTGATTTACTGTATTGTTTCAAGAGATTTAGTCAGAGGCTGAGTCAAATGCGGGGTTCAGTTGTCCCTTTGTATCTGAATACAATTTTCCTGTAATGCTTTTATTCCACAAAGGGAACCAGAAAACCACACAATTCATAATATCTCGGATAATAAGCTCTCTCATAACTTTCAATCTTTCATCTCCTTTCTGCTTTGCAGATCCTTCATACTTGAATAGCTGGGCTGGATGAGTCAAGTTCTTCTAACAAGCATACGTAAATATTTAAGCTCCCGTCTTACAGAATGTTTATAATTCATTTGGACCTAGAAAAGGGCCTAATCCAGGAATCATAATTTCAACAATAAGGTCGTCATAGTTTGCAGGTCCACAAGCTACAATTTTATGGATGAGAAATTGCTAATTTAAAAAGGAGCTGGAGGAACACTCAGAGGAGACCTTTGTGGTTTTAATATATAAGAATTGGCCCACCAGCATTTTTCTAGCTTCATTTTAGGCATTAGTATTGGCATTAATATACGACAGGGTTAACACTCAGTTGGCTTTAAAGGGTTCTCTTGGCTCTCTTTTGCATCAGTGTGGGCTGCAGTTGAATAGTTTTACTAAAAAAGGGGGGTCATGTTAGCCACAGTCTCTATTTAAGGCTCCTGTCCATCATTGCACAGATATTCTTCTGTAGGAGAACATTCCTTAAGTTTACACCCCAAAAGAAATAGGAGTTGAAGGGAAAATTTAGTATTTTAAGTTTGGATCTCTCTAACAAACATGTCAACATTAACTAAAATAATCATCATGACAGGAATTTAAAGGATATTTTTGTTGAAGGGCAAAAACTATGACTAAAACAATCAGACAATAAGACTATAAGACCTTTTTGGGACGTGTCTAACCACTTTGTGGTTTCTTTTCATTTTAGTACAGTGAAGCTTCTCATTTTAACTATAGCAATAATATCTTGACTTATTAGCTGACAGTAAAATGCAGGTACAACATGTGTGCACATAATGTGCTGCTGTGTTATTAAAGGTGAACCCATGCAACATGTGGAAAGCCACTTAAGCATTCTTGTCATAACTGTAACTGAGCCTGCTTGTGTAATCCATCTTTTTGTAATGCATGCTTTTTTAGATTTTTGGATAATGTTGAACCGCTTTCTGTTAGTTCACTTATGCTTGTTTCTCTAACTAATGTCCTTTTCCATTTGTCCTGTCAGGTTTTGTAAGAAGAATATTAAATGAAGAGTAAAGGAAGGACGATTATGGATCCGTTGCATCAAAACAGGACTTGGTGGTGGATATTGGTGATCTTCTATGTGGCGCTACAACTCATGACCATCCACTCATCCATGGTGCCAGGAACGTTGCAGCTCCAGCTAGATGAGGAACAGCCAGCAGGAACTGTAGTAGGAGACATTAGTGCTGGCCTCCCACCTGACATGACTGCAACCCATTATTTCATCTCAGATCATCAGGGTACAGGCATCGGCACCGATCTGGACATCGATGAGAGTACAGGGATCATAAAAACCGCAAAGGTCTTGGACCGGGAAGTACGGGACCGTTACAGCTTCATAGCAGTCACCATAACTGGAATAACTGTAGAAGTCACCATCTTAGTAAATGACATCAACGACCACGCTCCAGTGTTCCCAAGAAAAAGAGCCACGTTTAAGATTCCAGAACAGACAACCATTGGCACCAAGTTTCCTCTTGAGCCTGCTTTGGATGCAGATGAGGACCAGCTCACTACGCAAGGCTACATCATAACGGATGGAAATGTAGGACAAGCTTTTCTTCTTGAAACCAAACGAGGATCCAACAAAGTGCTCTACTTGGATTTGGTAGTCAATACAGTTTTGGACAGAGAGACGAGATCTTCGTACACTCTACTCTTGGAAGCATTTGATGGTGGCTCACCCAAGAGGACAGGGCAAATGATCCTGGATGTGATTGTGCAGGACATCAATGACAACGCCCCAGTCTTCAACCAGAGTCGCTACCATGCAGTGATCTCAGAGAACCTTCAACCTGGGAACAATATACTGCAGGTATTTGCTTCAGATGCTGATGAAGGCGACAACGGGTTGGTGCTCTACGACATCAACAGGAGACAGAGCGATCCTGATCGCTACTTTGTCATTGACATTCGAACTGGAGTTATCACTCTGAACAAGCCTTTGGATTTCGAGATGAGAAGAGTTCACGAGCTTGTGGTACAGGCTCGGGACAATGCTAGTCAACCAGAGGTCACCAATGCTTTCGTGACCATCCAGGTGCGAGACTACAATGACAACCAGCCCACCATGACCATCATCTTCCTCAGTGAGGATGGTTCTCCACGCATCTCTGAAGGAGCGCAGCCTGGCCAGTACGTGGCTAGGATTTTGGTCACGGATCCTGATTATGGAGAATATGCCAATGTGAATGTGTCTTTGGAAGGGGGTGATGGAAAGTTTGCTTTGACCACCAAAGACAGCATCATCTATCTCATCTGCGTAGATCAGATCCTTGATCGTGAAGAGCAAGACCATTATGAACTCAGAGTCTTGGCCACAGATTCTGGCACTCCTCCTTTACGGGCAGAGTCTTCATTTACCATTCAGGTCACGGATGTTAACGACAACCCACCTTTGTTTGACCAGCCAGAATACACCCAGGTTATTCCAGAGGTTGCCTTTCCGGGAAGTTTTGTTGTACAGGTAACAGCACGGGACAAAGACCAGGGGCCCAACGGAGATGTTCAGTACAGCATCCTACAGAACGAAGAAACTCATTCAGACTGGTTCAGTGTTGACGCAGTCACTGGTATCGTCACCACCTTGACCCAGCTCGATTACGAAACGGACCCTATGCCGAGTATAACTGTGGTTGCTGCAGACAGGGGTCGACCACCTTTATCTTCTACAGCTGTGGTCAAAGTGATCCTACAGGATATTAATGATAATGAACCTGTGTTTGGCAGCAAGTTCTACAATGCATCCATTAAGGAGAACACCGCAGCAGGGACCTGTTTCATGGAGGTAGGACTATTATTTCTTTGTCTGGAAAATGCTGAAATGAGTGAAAACCCCAATGCAGAATGTCTGTATATTTAAGACAGATTGTTAGAGAGCACCTTTAAAGTGTGTAAACAGAGTACATTGAAATTGAATTGTAATTTTTTTAGGAAATTGACTTGGAAATCAGCATGATGAATTGTAAGATATTGGGAAGCGAGCTTAAGTAAGCTTTGTTTAGATTGGACTGCTTTGGTTGGGAGTTACTCACTCTCCTCAGGCTGGAGGGGATTGTTTTTTTACTGTTTTTACTTACACTTCTATGGAGGACGAGAAATGACTTGCGTATGAATAAATCAATGAATAAATACATAAATAAATAAATGTAGAAATACATAAATAAATAAATGAATAAATAAATAATTAAATGCTGAAATAAACAAATTAATTAATTAATTAATTAATAATTAATTTATTAAATGCTTAAATAAATAAATAAATAAATGCAGATATGCATAAATGAGTGAATAAATGATTTTGTCAAAAGTGTCATTTTTAATTGTGCTATTTTTGTACCATTTGTGTTATAATACATTTATTTCTATATTTATTTATGTATTTCTACATTTTATGCATTTCTGCATTTATTTATTTTTACATTTATTTATGTATTTCTACATTTATTTATTTCTGTGTGTATGTTAATAGCGCACTTACGGAAAGGCTGCTGGGAGCGGTCAAAATGGATGTAAAGACGCCGTCATAACAGCGTTTCCTTTATTTTGCTGATATTTTCAATAGATTGCTGTTCACAGTGACCCAAAATATGTTTGCATAAAACATAATTTAACCCTAAAAAAACATAAAGTGACATCAGAATATATTTTTATAATTTTTTAAACATTTATAAAATCTTTCCGTTTAATGTGTGTGTATTTATATATACATAATACACATACATATATAATGTAAACAAATCCTTTTTATTTTGGATGTGATTAATTGTTTGACAGTACACACACACACACACACACACACACATATATGTATGTATGTATGTATGTATAAATATATATATATATATATATATATATATATAAACATTAATAAATGATGTATATTAATAAATATTAATTAATTATATAATACAAATGTTAATGCACAAAAAATAAATAATAATAATAAATAAAATAATGTATTCACAAACATTAAATCATAAAAAAATCTGAAATTGTAATATTTATTTTACATTTTATCCATTTATTTATGTATTTCTACATTTATTTATTTATTTATTTATACTTAAGTCATTTCTAGTCCTCCATACACCTCACAATGGTTTTCATTGTAGTGCAGAAGGTGTTGCAGATGAGTTCACATTTAAAGGTAAAGGACTTTTCACTAGGGAAATTAATCATAAATAATTAAGCATTTCTGGCTGCAGTTCCTCTTGATGATTTTTTTTTAATGGTTTCATTAGTGATTCTTTTAGTTCTTTTTTATTAAATATTAAGTTAAATGTTAAATATAAAAATATTTCTGGAAGAAATTATTCCATTGCTAGATAATGAGTCAGTTTGACTATGCTGGTTGCGCTGTATGTGTTTGATTCACTACAGTGAACCGAATCATTAGAGACATTTGTTCTGTGATTGGACTAGTCTTGCTCTCTGTTTCAAGCTGTAGATTCAGTAGGTGTTGTGATGTCACTGAACACGTAGTGTAGGAAACTCTGCCAGATTACTTCAGTATGGTATTCTGTCCGCATTTGTGGGCGAACGTCTTTTGGTTCTGGTATTTACAAAGGACCGGTTCTAGATTCATAATCTTACTACTCATGTGAAAAGAGGTCAGTTGAGGTTTGCACTTTGGTCTCATCTGGCCTTGAATTCATAGTCCCTTTTGTCTGCTGACTATAAAAGACACAAACTTTTTTTTGTTCTCTGTGTTTTATCAGTGTCTGTACAGGTACTTCAAAGTGTTTTTCTAATAATTTTCTCCACAGGCAAATTCAAAACTCGTAATACATTTCCTAGTAAATCAAAACGTGTAATTTCACATGGTCACATATCAAGTGAAGACACATTAATGCTTTCTCTGTGGTGGATTTGTGCTGGCGGGGGTTGAGACACACTTCAGCGAGCTGACAGAGGGCCCAGCAGACGGGAACTTGGCCCTGGGGTTTCTCCGGAGAGAGGGAGGATCGTGCCTGGGAGAGGTCTTGGGACTGGCTGACTCCGTTCTGCTGTAGAGTGGGAATAGGAGCTGCGCAGGGTCAAGTGGGAGGTCTGGGAGTAAAATTAGAAGTTTAAAGTGGTATTACTTAAGTTCGGAATTAGGAATCGGATCAGCAGCACTCGGGTCTACAAATCAAGTGCAAATCAAATCTGATCGAGTGGCTCCTGTCTTACTGTCAGTTTCCGTCCTCATTGAATGAGTGCAAATGGTTTACAGACAGTTGCCAAAAGACTTCAGTTTTCAACACGAGAACAATATAAGGAGTTACTAAGTCTATCCTTACAACCATCAAAGCGAACTTGCCAAGGACGAGGTCCAAACCAACTGTCTCTCAGGCTGTGGCAAGAACGACTGCTGTAGATGGGAGCTGGCATGCCACTCAAGAGCAGTTGGGAGTTTGATGATGCACAGACTGCAGAAATCACTGCCAAATCCACATCCAAGCATCACAGCACGGCACTTGATGAGTTGCTTTTTTCCCTTCATCAGAGATCCCTGAGCGCAGAGTTCCCACCGCCTCCCTTTTTCTGAATCAAAGCTTCTGTCCAAATGCCATTACAATGGGGCTATTGTGATCATTCATTTAACATCTGAACTGGGCTTGATTTCATTTTTTCCAGTGTATCCCTCACAGCGGAGCATGATTAGTTTAATGTGTACTGGCACTGCAGATTTACTACATTTTAGGTTTTGTCACTTTACTTGTGCCTCACTGCCATTGGGCTGAGGAATAATAAACTGGATTTTATTTTTATTTTGGTGGAATTTCCACCCTTTGTAGTGTGAAAACTCTAGCGTCTATACCCAGTTTTATTTTAACCATAAAGATAACATGCAAAAGACTTGTGGCATTGGAATCAAGGGTGTCTAAAATGATCAGACATGTTACTAAATTCTTATGACCATAACTGCTTTCAATTACTTCACGCTATTATTTATAAAGCGTAAAACTGAGTTAATTATCAGTCAATTTAGTTTTCATTCGTTTATATAATATCATTGTTAATTGTGGAGTTTTCTAGTTTCAATATGGTTTTTGTATTTTAGGGCTGCCAAAGTTATCCTAACTGGTATCATTCCATTCAAATTCAATTCAGTTCAATTCAGTTTCTCAGCGTAGTCTAGTGTTATGTGTATGTAGTGGCTTTTTATTATTAATGGAGGCAGGTTGTAAAGATTTTGCTTTTAATATATGATTTTTTCCCTATGATAGCTATGATAGTTTTTTGTTTTATTAATTTTCATTAGGGTTGCACCGATTGCAATTTTCTTTGTCAGTTCCGATTTCCATTTTTTTTGTAAGTGTGACCTTGCCGATACTGATTTTTGCAGAGTCTGATTTTCTTTCTAAGACCTATAATTGACAGCATACGCATACGCAAAAATCAAAATATTTTCAATGCAAAACATTTACAAAAAAAAAAGAAATTATTAAGCATTACAATTCCCCCAATCTGGACTAAATTGGGAAAAATGCAATGATACTTTTAAATATGAAACCAAACTCTAGGTGGTGGCAAATTACTGTTTTAATGAGTGAGTCATTTATTCATTCATTCAACCTATTCATTCAAATGGCTGATTAATTTAGAAACAAGGCAAGTGACTACTTTATTTATAAATGGGCCACTGAATCATTGACTCACTCGATTCGTTCAAAAACGTGGATACATTTTGTAACAAAACACCGCTGTGTGTTGCTCGGATACACACAACTGTTGTGGCTTTGATTGGAACTATTTTCATCAGCAAAATTGAGCTAAAATGTCACTTAATTTTACTGTTAAATAAAGTTGAAATAAAACTTACTGTTTATTGAACTACTGTTGTATAAAATCAATGTCACATTGCAATTGTATTGATACTGGGGGAAACTTGGTTGTGTAATGTTGCTTATCTATAACCTATCAGTCTCTGTTTACTCTGATTGCAGTAAAATCAGAATCATTCTCGCGCAAAAATATTTGGTGACCAAGTTTCAGTGCTTCACTAGTTATTTTTGTTATTGACGTTTAATCAGGCTCCTTGTCCAGTCAGGCAAGTAAATTGTGTAATTATTAGAACCCTCTAACCAGTCTGAGAGTCTGGAGCTCCTATGGAGGACACAGATGAAAGGCTTCTCCTTGGTAAATGCACAAGAATGGCTTGAACTCAGCTGCTGTTTTGTCTCCTCTGCTAGGACACTTCACTTTTTAAGGCTACTATTCACAACACACTCCAACTGCGGTCTTGGACATGTTCACCACCGGGGTGACGAGCGTTTTTCACTCTGTGTGAGGCAGCTGCATAATTGGTACATTTAGTCAAGTCTCCCTTTTCTTAATGATTTGAATTGAGAGAGCTGTGAAAAAGATGGAGTGTGGTTGCTCCACAGGTCTCCACAGCACAATAAGGCAGGAAAGGCCTTTGTCCTATTCAGATTCATTGAGGGCCCTGAACAATCATCTGTTAGCGTAGTCTTGTTAGCATGGCATTCTATTTCTAAACCCTTTATTCACTTTTTCCCCCCTGAAACACTCATCTTTGTGCTTGTTTGTGCTCTTTTTCTATGATATATAATGGGCTCCAGAAAACAGTACCGTTCTCATGCACAGTAGGACTGGAGATAAATTGAATATTAAGGCTATATAAGCAGTATTCTGTTAGCGTTATAAAATTAAGCAGTTAAAAACATTTTTTTTAATGTTTCAAGGAATAGATTTAAGTGAATCACTGAATCAGTTTCTATAAATCAATTTTAGTGAATTGATTCCAAACTCTGATTCAACCTTTTGTTTTCATCATCGCTCACAAATTTTAATGGAAGTGCCTGTTTTTTCAGATTTTTCACATCTCAAAATATTTTGATGAAGTATATTGATAAATATTGCTTTCATCTTTATAGTCATTAAATATTATTCCTTGCGTTCATTCTGTAAAATTACTGTGTAAAACACCTTTTATTTTTATCTAGATTTTTACTCTTTTGAATCATCTTAGCTACAGTGGTTGGTTGGAATTTAAATTTAAAATTATAATTCTTCTTATTGAGAAAAAAGCAAGACGGCATTTTAGATTAAATATATGAATTAAATATATATATATTAAAATGTTAAAAAATCTTCCAGCCTTCCAGTCCTATAATCATCTAAGGAGGCGAAATGAGCGCCAACAATCCTCTACTGTCATGGCTTTTATGGGAAGTTCTTCCTTCCTCATGGGGAGCTGTGTGTCTCCACAGCTCCTTATCTGATCTGACTTCACAGCTCATTAGGAGGGTGTCAGAACAACCTCACCACCCCAAAAACTTCTCTGAGAGATCTGTCAACACTGGAGGCTCTTTAAGAACTTGAGAGGAGTCCGAATATTTGAGCCAAACCAAAATATTTTGGCATTTGCCTGTTTCAGAACACTGAGTACAACTTGTGCGTCTGTCAGTTTTCCTTTGTAGCCTCAAAGTCGTTTCCTGTCTCAGTCGTGCCTTGGCAATTCTCTGCTGGAAGTGAACTCCAAGCCCTGCACTGTCCTTGAAAAGACATCACTGATATGGTTCCATTTATCTTCCACAGTCTTTGATTGCCCCCGTGCCTTAAAAAATAGACTCGCAGGGCTTTCTTTGGTCAGGGGCAGCACTATATGTCTTTACCTCGTTGCCAGGTTTTTCAAAGGTGTATTCGTGTTCGGGACAATTTGGGGCATATTACTCATATCACTGCAGCCAGAGATGTGATCACTCACAGCATCAGACAAGTGCACTCCAGCTGTGTCTCTTTTCCTCCATCTTTAGACATTAAATCAGCCAAATTGTTGGAAAGGCAGAAGCAGAAAGAGGTTTCCGGATACTGACAGCAACTGCTGTCCAAAAACTTGATAGTAGTATGTGCAATTCCTTAGCTTACTTATTTTCCATACTTTTCCCTAGCAATTAACAGAACACTGAGAAGATCCAGAATGCATCTGGACTTTGAAACATTTCTCATAAATTAATATATTTATAAACAAACATCTAAAATGAGACATTTTTTATTTTAATATTTTTTTAAAATTATTTATTTATTTATTTTTGTTTCTATTTCCTGATTCTGAATCTTCAACAGTACTGGCCACATATTATGTTTAGGCACTTAAAATTAATTTGAGTCATCTATTTCCAAATACTTTAAACATATTTGATGAAATTCTATGAATATTTTAGGACTTTCAGAAATTATATGTATTTAATGTAATCTGTTTTTGCTGTGTTCCTTCAAAAATTGTTTACAGCAAATTTATATTGATCTCACTGCTGTGCTTTTACTCACTGGCTCAGTTTCTTTGAATGCTGGACTCAAAATATCGACAAGTGGAGCTCAGCAGGCTTTTGCATGGTCCTGGTTCCTGGTCTGAGGAGGAGTGGATGTCTGCATGCCTCATTAAGCTGCACACATACTACCATATGGCATTTTTCTCTTGATCAGATGTCCAGTTTTTTTTTGTTTCAGAATATGCCTCAGATGTTGCCTTTTTCCTCTCGTCTCCAAAAGCCATTCTCCGCTTTTCCAATGACTTGGTCACACTGCTTTAGTGGACACAAAAGACGATCATTCCTCCAGTCTGGTTTGGTGCCAGACAACTTTGCATGGTTTTTGCTCGTTTTCACAACAGACTTGAATAAGAGAATCATAGCAACCACTTTTTGATAAATCTCTTTGGATTCTGTTGCAGAAAATGTGTAGAAAATGCCTGGGGAGCTCAACATGAACACTTTTGGTTATGGAAGTAGACTATTTATGTAGTTGGTTTTTGTAAGAATAAAGAGAACAGACCGATTTGAATGCCATTTATTTGCGTGAATGCAAAATGCAGTGATTGCAGTTAGTCTTTTAGTTCAACTAGTTGACAATGACAAATTTGTAATTTATGATTTTTTTTTGTTTTGTTTGTTTTTTCCAGTTATTAGTTTGCTATCTATATTTCTTACCCTGGACCACAAAACCAGTCATAAGGGTACATTTTTGGAAATTGAGATTTATACCTTATCTGAAAGCTGAATAAATAATCAAATCATTCAAAAAAAAATAGGATAGGACAATATTTGGCCGAGATACAACTAATTGAAAATCTGGAATCTGAGGGTGCAAAAAATAAAAATAAAAATATTGAAAAAATCACCTTTAAAGCTGTCCAAATAAAATTCGTAGCAGTGCATATCACTATTAAAAAATTAAGTTTTAATATATTTATGGTAGGAAATTTACAAAATATCTTCATGGAACATGATCTTTACTTAATATCCAAATGATTTTTGGCATATCACTAATTATCTATAATTTTGACCCATACAGTGTATTTTTGGCTATTGCTACAAATATACCCGTGCTATTAAAGACTGGTTTTGTGGTCTAGGGAAACTTTTTTTTTTTCCAATGTCAAATTAAATATATATAACCCTTTAAAAATTAAAACAACAAATATCAGTCACACTTTTTAATGTCCAATTCTCGCTATTAATAAACCATGATTAACTATGTCTTTTGCCTCAATAACTCCTAATTAGCTGCTTATTAATAGTAAGTTAGGTAGTTATTAAGTTTAGGTATTGGGTAGGATTAGGGATGTAGAATACAACAATGCAAATTATGTGCTTTCTAAGTACTAATAAACAAATGTTAATAATAGAGAATTTGTCCCTACACTAAACTGTTACCTAAATATAATATATACTTCAATAAAATGCAGTTATCATGTATATATATTAAAGAGTAAATAAAATGTAAACATATCAAAAAAGCAAATTAATTATAGGAAGCAAGAGACTGGGAAAAAGTACACACACACATGCACACACACACTTATTGGGCTGTTTTGTTCACTTTGATAAATTGCTGTTCTCATTACATGGCATAGTTTAAACAATTACAAGTAGCTTCCAAATAGTTGCAAGTTTTGTAGATGTTTTTGCGTAAACAGAAGAAATGGAATGCCCATTAAACGGTTCCAAATTCTCTTCATGTTGTTGAATGTTGCCTTGCTAATATTAACTTCTGAGCTCCCTGTTTAGTTGTGTGCAGTTGTTTACAGCCAAACCTTGCAATCAATGTAACCAACTAAGCAAATACAAGAAGAGGGAAAACCAGGCAGACAGTCTCGATGGCATACTGCTGTCCTCTCCCCTGCAGGCGCTCTATCACTTTTGGGCCAAGCCTCCACTGTTTTTAGTTCTCCTCCGTGCTGCTCTTTCCTGCCGCATACTGCCGTGCCCCTGCTACCCTGGCTCTGTGGTTTAGCACAGTATTTACACAGAGCAGCCAAATTGCAGGAAACGAGATGTACTACTTAATGTGTTTGCAAATATAATACTTCCTCGAACACTTCGTTTGAGGCCAAGCGGGCGCACTGAAGGGATTATAAACATGGACGCACATCTGGACGTTTTGTGGGTGTCCAGGTCAGAGTTGCTCTACTTGAGGCAACTGCCTGTGTTTTTATAGCACGTAGAGCCCATCAATTCAAATCCAATGCATCTGTCCAACTGTAACAAGGGGGGAAATGTGTGACTTACTAGGGTGTGAAGGAAAGTGCTCACAGTGCATTGCTTAGCTGTGACAAATTTAAGATGTATTTGTGTGGTAAGACAACAGCAAGAAAGAGGGAGATGAAAGACTTATGGACCGCTCGGTGGTTTTGGTATTAGAGATTTTTGAATAGTTACTTGGGACGGGTCTTGTGGTTTGTTCTGTGTTTTCATTATAGCTGTTTGGTATTCGCTAGTCAGGCTTTGGATCTTAGTCAAGGTAGATGCCATATTAAGTTTGACACAAATGAAAATGTGAGGCTTAGCAGACAGTACTGGAGATTTTCAGATATCGGTTGATATTATGCATGCTCATTTCCTCTATTTTTACAATTTAGATTACCTTTGTCATCGCTTAATGCTCACTTAAAATAAATCTTTAAAAACTGTAGTTTTTAGAAGTGTATAAGCAATTAATAGCTTGTTTTTTACAGCAGATTGATAAAAACTATATTTACTCAATTCAATCCTATTTCTATTGACATACACGATAACAAAAATTTTTTTACATATTATAATTCACATAAATCCAATCTCTCTTGAGGGACAGGCACTATATCAACATTGTTTTACTATGGTTTTGGGGTCCAAAGCTCACATCTGGAATCTAGGTAGTGCTGTTTGGGTGCTTGTCATTAGACGCTGTTTTTTTGCCAGACTTTGTGCTGCAGGTGAGCAGGACCTCTGAAGATCACTGCCAAGATTCTGTGAAGATAGTGATGGATGAGCGGCAGAGAGATAGAAAAGAGAGTAAGGAAAATACACTCCAGAGGGACAGTGGTGTCTGAGCAGTTGGAGAGAAGCCTCAAATCAGCAGCTGGAGTTAGCTGTGAATGCTTCCCCACCGGTGTCTCTTCCTCTGTCCAATGTGTGCGTGGCGTCTCCTTATTCTTCCTTTTCTTTCACTCACAAAAAACATTTGATATCAATGTTTTTTTGTCTTTTTTTCCAAGCAAAAATATCTAAACAGCGTTAAACAAGGTAAATTTACTTATTTCAGAAGGATTTTATGGAAGTCTGTTTCCACCTCAGATTGTAAATAAATAAATGTTACTCAGAATTGGGTTTTTATTACGTCTCACAATATGGCTCTCCCAAAAATAATTTGTAAAAAAAATGTTTTATTTTTTGCTCTGAGGCGGAAATGGGCTTCCTTACATGTCAGGCACATCTTGTTGCAATGCGCACTATAATTTCATGGAAGTGCCCTCTCGTAATTCATCTTGTCTTTTTATATATATTCCGGCCTAAACATCATAACCGCTGAGCAAATTGTCTCCATATTCCGAGCGTCGCAGCTTTAAAGAATGCATCCCTTATGTCTGCCAGCAACCTCAGGCCCCTGATTAAACTCTGCCAGTTGCAATAACGAGAATGCAATAATGCTACCAAGCAGGCGGCGCTCTGGAACTGAACCCAAGTCAGATTGTCCTGTTTCTCATTGTGAGTAGGATTACTTAGAGTTCAGTGAGATGAGTAATTGTTAGTGTAAAGGTGAGAGAACATAATTTTGTTTGACTTGCTTTATTTATGACTTAGGTCCATGTTGAATAACGCTGAGAGTAAGATGTTTGAAAGTGTATTGCTTGCTTGAAAGAAACACATCTGTAAATCTCAAGGTTTAGTACAGCAGATATACAAACAGCAGAACACACAAGATGTCCTGCATCAGAAAAGGAGACAGGAAATGTAACATTTCAGCATTTTTACACTTGATTTCTTTATGTATTTTAACATAAAGTTGTGCACTCAGCTCACATTGCTTTTTGATTACATTAATAAAAATGTCTATTTGATGTTTTTGTTTTAGAAATGTTTCTGACATAGCAGAAGTGTATCCATGAAGAACACATATAATTGTTCTGTAAATCAGATGCACCTTCATATAGTTTTGCAGTAAATCAGATGTGCTTCCATAAAAACCACATAGTTGTATTATAAATCATCATTAGAAGATCTCTTGAGGACCTCTTCGTAAGTGATTTGTATAATCGTAAGGTGTTAAGGTGGGAAGAGAGATCATAATCTGCCTTAGATTCCTCTCTAGATCGTCTCAAATGCACCTGTGGGACACAATACACCGCCAGGAGGAATCCAGGAGAGAATCGGATTTATGGTAAGCTGGCGACCTCCTCAGATAGTCCGCGAGCTTGCGAAAGAACAAGCGTGGAGCTTAGTGATCTTAAAGCTTTTTCACTCCTGAAAATGATGTTCCATACGCCATCCCTCACAGCTCATAAATACTGGGGGAATTAAAGCGTCCATCCTTGAGGAGGAAGGATCTTTAGAACTTCTCGCCGATTGAATGGAATACCGGTGACCTTCCACTCCTGAGCTTTTACTAGGTGTTGGAGTAACTTTTTTCCCTCTTCTCTTTTCTCGAGTAGGGCAGTGCAGTCATTCTCGAAAGACTTCATGGTGCATTGCCCAGAAACGTGGTCATCAATGACAGCACCTTCATCTTCCTCAAATATTCCTCGGCTGCATTAAAAGAGGCTGGAGGCGGTAGCTAGGAGCGCAGAGGGCTTGTCAATGATTCTGTAAAACAGGCGCAGTGTTGCTGAGAGGGTAGCAAGGGGTTGGACACATGTTTCCAGCTCTGCCTCAAGTCAGAATCCATCGGGGCTTCATGATGGAGTGCTGGAGAGTAAATGAAAGGTCTAATGTGGTGCTTCTCAAACTTTTCCACCTGTGATCAACTGATGTGTTTTATATTAATGATATCTTAGAGAGCAGGGTGGCAATGGCCGGTATACTGTATATAATAGCCCACTATTTATATGAGTTAGTAAATAACATAAATAACATGCTGCAATTCAATTTATATTTATTTTACATCATTAAAAAAAAGTCCAGCTTTTGACATGTATTGACCAAAAACAAAAAAGGCAAATATTGCAAAATATCAGTCAACATCTAATCAGTATGTATAAGTACCACTTAGTCACCACATATTTTCTCAGTCATGTTTTAGCATTGAGAAAAGATTATTTTGTGAGCAACATAATTACATATTTTGACTAATAGTATTTTAAAATATTATTTATTATATTAAAATAAATTTAAAAGCAAACTGAAAAATGTCTCACCATTTTGTAAGTTGATTTATTTTTTCTATTATTTTTTTGTATTTTTTAAAGCATTGTGGCCAGTCAGGTTGCTGGTTTAAGCTGGTTTTAGCTGGCTTATGCTGGTTTCCCAACCTGGTCAAATTGTCTCTCAGGTCAAAAGGACCCAAAAACCTCTTTAAAACTAGCCAACGTGATTCGCCTGACTAGGTTGGGAGACCAGCTAAGACTAGAAAAATGTGCTTAGGCTGGTTTAAGCTTTTTTTTCTGTAAGGAAGTACAAATATAGGCTATGCACTTAGACACTTAAAGACAATATTAAAATTGTATGTAGTTCCAAAATTAGATATCAAATGTGGTAAAATAACAATACCAGTTTATATTATGTTTATATTTTTTTAATGTCGTAATTTTCATGAGGCGTGTCAGCTTCGAGTCAGCACAGTTTGAGACCACTGGTCTAATGTATTTCCATCAGGTGTCCCACTGGAATCTGATCTCAGAATCAAATCTGTGCACCGTCATCTTCTGAAGCATCGACGCTTTGATCTTTTAGCATCCCTGTGCTATTTCAACTACAACCTTGCTTTTCCCTTCAAATGTATTCCTCCTATCAGACAGCCAGGAGGTATCCCACACAAGATGATTTATGCATTGCTAATGCACCTTGTACAGGGCAAAAATTTCAGAGCATGTCATATCATCAAATGTCTCTAATCAAAAACATTAATGCTGTCAGAATAGTGTTGCTTGACTCAGGGATGGAAATGCGGACCTACTGGGTTCTGATGCAATAGCGATTCTTCTTTCTGTTTGAAGTCTGGTTCAAGTGTAAACCTGACTGCTTTATCAAAGCCTTCCTTTTCTGTTTGAGAAGTGCTTCTTACATTTTAGGCTGCTTCCTCAATGAACTTGATCACCTCTTCTCCTGGATGACACTCAGAAACTATTCTTTAAAGACAACATGAAATCAAAATGGACCGTATTTATTTCGTTGGACATGTTTCTGGTGTTTCTTTTGACGATTCTTCATTTCAAAGAAAAATACTTATCAAAATTTGATAACTTGCGATATCTCATGTGGCTTTTTTTCCAGTAACATCATCTGAAAAGCTAAATCCCTTCTGAAGAAATCCATCTTAAACCAGCCTTAGCTGGCTTGCTGGTCCTAGACTGGTCAAGCTGGTCTGTTGGCTGGTTTTAGAGACATTTTAAGTTGGTTAAAGTAATTTTCCTTATTAAATGTCTTGCTTCACTCTGAAATATGTCGAATGGGTTGTTGGATGGCGAAGAATAATGTTTCATCTTGACTTTAAATATTTAAAGATGCATTCAGTACTGTGCTTAAATTGGACTACAGCGAACACGCCGCAGTGCGGTTTTCTTTTCTATAAGTCTGTGTGGCATAAATCTGTACTGGTGTCAGTGTCTATAAACTCTAACACTGCTAACCATCATCTATGCTTACTCAAATGTGATTATTTATGACCTTTCTCTGGCTTTCTCTTTCTCTAGCTTGCCGAGTTCAGTATCCTGGAGGATCCATTACAGAGGCTTTTATTTCTCATTTATTCCTTATATCATCCAAAAAGTCCATGCATGCTTCCTTTTATTGCAGAGAAGAAAAAAATTAACCTTGGATTCCAATTCAAATGTCCAGATCATTGCAAATGACATTAGCAAAGGTTTGTTATAGTTGTTGATTTGCATGCATGTAAACGTTCAAGTATACAGAGAAAAAAATGACATTTCTGTCTTTATTCCATTTTTAATTGAAGCTCTGTCAGCACATCATCTCAGAGAACCAAACTTGGTAGGCTCAAAAGGAAAAATGACCATTGGCAGCTGCCGAAAAGGTTTATGATCCAGTAAGAGGTGCCGCTGCGGGTTGTTTGAATCTGGGCCTAATGACGTGGGTTACAGGAGAAACTTGTGAGGGTTTTTGCTGATGTCTCACGATGGATTTTAGCATAAGTAAAGGCTTTAAATATCCCTATTAATCTGCGTTTGCTATCGATGAAATGACTTACAGCTATTCATCATTTCTTGGCACCGGTAGTTTGTGGAGCGGCCACCGAAGGCAGAGAGAACAAAGAGAAAAATGGATTGGGACAAGTCCGGAAAATATGAGCGAACAGAACAAAGAGCAGGAAGGAGGTGATTGGCATGCAGTGGTGAAGGCTCTAAAAAAAGTAGAGCAATACTGATTGATGGAGGCTCAGATAGAGAAGACAAAATAAGGAAAGGTGGAGGGACTTTTAAACAACTCACTGTGATGAGCAATAGCCATCTTAGGAATTGGGCTGCAGTATTGGTTGACATGACAATGAGAACAGACTTTTGTTCTGTGTCTTTCTTCAGTTTTGAAGGGGATTGCTATCATACTGCTAACTAGTTTGGCCTGATGGGGGTTTTCTTTCTTAGATTTTATTTTTGGCCTGGGTTTTATTCTCTGTAGTTCTATGCAGTTTTAATGCAGAAATTATGAATCATCAATAAGTTTATTGCAAATCTTTTTATCTTTTTTTTTTTTAAAGAAATTAATACATTTATTCATCAAGGACGCATTAAATTAATCAAAAGCGACAGTTCAGAAAGCAGATAAATGCTGTTCATGATTTTCTCAAAAATATTAAGCAGAAAGGTTTCAACATCGACAATTATAAGAAATGTTTTTAAGTACCAAAATGAGCATATTAAAATGATTTCTGATATGTCATATGACACGGATGACTGCAATAATGGCTGCTGAAAATTCAGCTTCACATCACAGGAATAAATTTGATTTTAAAATATATTAAAATACAAAACAATCATTTTTTTAAATGTAATATATTTTTCACAATATTGATCCAAAGTTCTGTCATGAAACAGATGGTGTAGTCCAATAGGTCAAACTCAATATGACATAATGACATCATTATCAAATGACACCGCTGACTGGTTCTTTTTGTATCAGCAGTCAATGAGCTCACTGCTCAACATTCAAATACATGGCTAGTGCTTGCTGTAGCAGTTGTGGCACGCTTCAGAAACCCTCCACCTTCCCCAGCTCCACCTGTATAGATCTGCTGTGGGGTGATTCTTGTATGCTATATGGGGGTTATTTCATATATGTTACTGTATATTTGCAGCAGCAGCAGCAGTATTTCTTACATGCTCACAGCAGCATGTTGTTGATATATTGGCAGTAGAAAGTGTAGAATAGCAGATCTATTCTGGCAAGACCAAACACATTAACATTGTCATGTACATTACCATGCCAATCCCTCCGAGAGTTGTAATGACATAACTGTTTTTACTGCATTTTTGATCAAATAAATGTTGCCTTGGTGGATAAGAGCATTTAAAAATTGTGTGAAACCTTTTCTGCTCATTAGTGAATGGGACCCACTACGTGTGCATGATAAGAAGAAGACAAGTTTTATATTGAGAGTGCCATTTCTTGTGCTGCTGTTCCTTAATTATACTTTACTATGGCTGCCACTTCTAGACTTTTTATTGGTTAAGAAAATAGAGCATCTCTGTCTTTGTGAAGTTCTTCATTGTGTACATGTCTAATTCAATATACTCATCAAAGGCTGCTTAGCTATTAGCGGATTATGTCTCCAAGTGAGTGAGTTTATTCTACAGAAAATCAATGAGCTGTTTAAGAGCACATACATTTGTTGAGTCTGTTGAATGAAAGCCTGCTGGTCTCTGTGTGTTTATCTAGTATGTGTGATGTATGCCTGGCCGACAGTGGCAGCAGCAGGGCATGGGTCACTGACGGCCAAACTCAAAGGACACACCGGCAGACTCATCCCCCCCCCTCCTCCTCCGCTTCTTTCTCTTCTTTGTTTCCTGTTTGTGTACATATGAGGCAACTTCCTTGTCTTGGCGGATCTGTCTCCCCAGGGTCCTGATAAGGGATCTGGGTGGTCTGATGAGGTGCCAGCATGATTAGATTAAATTTATTATCTGTTTTCCACCAGACAGGGAAGAAGCGAGGCGCTATCGAAGTAGACAACACTTGTACTTTTGAAAGAGACTAATCTCACACCTAAATAATGTAGTCTCTCTTTTATCCACATTCACTGATGAGCAAACACTGCCAGCTATAGGGTTGTTAATGGGTCATATACTATATATGATGCTTATTGTAATTAATTTCACATATCTAGGCTATTAATTTATTTAAAAAATGCATTTTAAAATGGTATGTATGCATTCTTTGATTTGACTATAATAAGCATTATGTGGTGTGACTCATATCGTGGTTGATTCCTATATTTGTAATTTTTTTTTACAATATTTACAATTTTATATATATATATATATATATATATATATATATATATATATATATATATATATATATAAATATATATATATATTTATTTATTTATTGCAAAAAGTCTAATATAAATTTTTTTTTTTTTTTTTTTTTTTTTATATATATTTCCTTGCTTTCTCATCGACACTTAATTCATCATTGATCCTAATAACAATATTAGTGGAATGAATGAAACTAGAATGAATTGCTACAATTAATTCAGTGTTGACATGGTAGAGAGATCTTTGTTTTTCAGTATAGCTTTCACTGAGTTATGTTCTTTCCTTGTAAGAAGCTTGCTGCAAAGTCTACAGGATTTGGCCTATTTTGCGTCTGTGAACCTTGTCAAAAGATTGGCCAAAACACACAAATGGTGAGGATTTTTTTGGCACCAAAAAAGCTGGAGTGTCGATCAAGGTGGCTAGAGCTGGCGACCATTAAAAACACCTTGCAATCCATCCTTTAATTAATTTTCAGATTTTCTCCCTGGAGCGAAACCAGTGAAGCTTAAGTGATTTGATTATATGTCACATTTTGTTTGTCAGGAACTTGAATATGGGCCCGAGACTCTGATGATATTCCATAGTAGAGTTGAGCTCTCTGGTCCAACACAGACAGAGGAGTCTCCAAAACAATCCATCCGACATCATCTTATTCAGTGAATTGATTGTTTCTTTTTGGTCTGGGTTTTTAGAAGTAGAAAAGAACCCCACACATATCCTCATATAGACCATCTGTTTTAATTTGTTCAGACAAAGTGTTGATGATTGTAATCAGAGATGTTCTTAAATATTTATAGCACTTAGTAGGTTATAAATTATGAACTACCTTTGATGCAGGCAAATTGGTGCTTTGTGAAAGATTAGTTCTTGTGTTTCTTCCAGTGAAACACAGACTAATTCCCATTGGTTGAAAGCACTTTTTTTCTTAGGTCAGCATTATACACCAAAGACTGATTTAAAATGAATATTTTGTTTTGGTTTTTGACCCAGTGTCTACTGTCTACATGACTAGAGGAGTGTTAAAGCCAAACTCTTCCTCTAAGGACCAGAGATTAGCTAATATTGTACATTATTGCTTACTTGAAAATGCTTTCATTTGTTTCATTAACATGGCAGCTGCCTCTTTGTTTCCTTCTGGCAGGTGGTTTGAAGTGCACTATATTGGGGAATGAAAGTTTTTTTAAGATATAACTAAAAAAGCAGTCCTGATTTAAAAGCTTTTAAGAACATGTCACATTTTAGACCCTTTGTGACACTTTTTCCACTGTGTGCGTACGCTCACTGTTGAGTTCATTAGCCTCAGAGGCTTTGGTTCTGAGACTAGCACAGTTTTAATGAACACTTCAGACTCTGCTTTTGCTTTCAGTGCTTTGATATGACTTGTGGTGGTGGAGGCAGCTGCTTTCTCATGCTAAGCAACCATCGTTTTTCCATATCACAGACCATCGCTGGGTCAAATAATGAAGCTCATTAAAGTCAACTGGTAGCTTAGGCTCAGTAATGCTGGAGACACCAGGGTTTGGTGTGGTCTTTGAGAAAAGCTTGGGTGGTGTGGTGACCGTATTAGCCATGTGATGTCAGGGGATCTCTAATGGAAAGATCTGGGTTCTTTCTGTAAGTATTACAATATTAATGCCTACTTTCAACTTCAAAAGACAAGCATCTCAGTTGTAGGCATTGCAAGTGTTAGCACTTCTAATGGGGCATGTTAAATGATATGTATATATAAATATATTACTCTGTCATTTAACCAACCTAGTCTCATAAAAATATGTTTCTCTGTGCACTTTTTGTGTAACACCATTTTTATGTACCTTACTGCATGTTTCGCCACAGTTTCCAAGAGAAATGTCCACTGAGATGCGCTAAAACACTGGTTCAATTCGTGAACCCTGGCACGTTTTTATTATGTTGATATAGGTAAGTATTACTGTGTTCTTATTATGTTGCTTCTGGTATGTAATGCCGCGGTTCAGAATTCAAATATCCGGGGACTGTCGCTAAAAGTTAATGTTGGAAATATGCCCTACAGCCAACCCTAAACCTACCTGATAATGTTAACTAATGCAAAACTGATATAAAAATGCATTTGTTGATATAACCATGCCTTTTGAATTTATAAACAGCATAAACAGACATTGACAAATATTAAAGGGTTACTCCACCCCAAAATGAACATTTTGTCATGAATCACTTACCTCAATGTTGTTCCAAACCACTGATGGCAGATGGACTATTCTGACGATGCTTTTCATACTTTCCTGGACCTTGACAGTGTTACTTACTTGGCAGTCTATGGGACAGTCTCAAGCCTCCCGGTTTTCATCCAAAATATCTTAAATTGTGTACCGAAGACGAACGAAGCTTTTACGGGTTTGGAACAACATGGGGGTAAGTGATTAATGAAAAAAAAAATATTTTTGGGGGGAGTATCCCTTTAAATGGAATAAAAACCTGTTACTCGTGATGGAGCTAGAACAATCTGCAAGTGTATCAGGGTAACAGGGTCCAAGTGCACGCAACTGACTCAAAAGTTTGTGTTTGGTGAGTGTTTTTTAAATGTTTTTGAATAATCTCAAACAACAAAAAAGGAAAACTTAATAATATTATTACATATTAAAAAAACTTAACAACCAATAATAAAATATTCAAAATCAAATAAAACATAATAAAAATTCACTGTATTACTACATTTTTAAATGTAATTTATTCCTGTGATGGCTGAATTTTTAACAACCATTATTCAAGTTTTCAGTCTCACATGATCCTTCAGAAATCATCCTTAAATGCTGATTTAGTGTTTAAGAAGCTTTGGTGCTTCTTATGATGTTGAAAACACTTCATACTCACTTCAAAGTTCAAAAGAACAGCATTTTATTGAAATAGTTTTCTTTCCTTGCTGCATAAAAGTATTAATTTTTTTCAAAAAATCTTACTGACACCAAACTTTTGAACAGTAGTGCAAAGTGTTGGAATATCTCTCTCAAGATTCAGAAAGCAGATCTCAAGTTCTTACATTCTTTGATTTGAGCTCATTAGTTTGAAATATTAGTGACATTTTTGGTAATTATGAAACTCATATTATAAATAATTTCAAATAAAACTCTCATGATTCTGTCAGTTGGGCTCTTTTTAAGAAACTTCTATGGCTTACTGTTGAGTCTGACAAATATGACCTATCACCTCATTGTGAACAAAGAGAACTGTGCAGCTTAATGTTGTATGTATACTGATCCTTTAAGCTCGCAATGCTAATACTGAGTCTTCACTCTCACAAAGAGTGTGCCGTGACAAATCCCCTGCTCATCCAAACAGTTGATTTGACCTGTAAATTGATGAAATTTACCTTAACTTATTTTGTGACAACATATCATCATGCAAACTGACACCCACAACTCAAGATCATTTGAAGTGGGGTAGATCTCTTGTTTAAACCTCTATATTTGAATCATCAACACCAGGTTGTCTCCATCTCCCGGGCGAATGGATGCAGGACGACCACATTGTGATGGTAAACGTCCCGTCTGAAAGCAGAGGGAACCCCAGCTGGGGTCATACACATAACCACATTGTACGTGAATTGACTCCTCATGTTGGATTATCTGGTTAAATACAGTGATCCTTTCCCTCCGATGCACAATCGTGACATTTAACGCATTTGAATGCAGGTCTCAGAAAGGGCCACCATGGTCCTTTCAGCATCCGCCAGCTCCATTTCTACGCGCTGTTCAGTGCGATGATCACAACAGCATGCTTGGCAACCCTGAAAGCGTCCACTTAAAATGCCCCATGCGGAAGTGTCGAGACATCCCTCGTTTGGTGAATGCATGCCATTGTGTAGCATAGACGTTGAGAGACGCCGATAGAAAAGTCATCAGAGCATGCAATACGACAGAACTTGTTGTAATGCATTTGGACTCGGGTACAGCTGCCATGGTATTGCTGGAGAGAGAGTTTGGCAAGGAAAACAAATACTTGTTAAAATGTATTGGGATCCAGAAACCAAAATTTTTTTGTCTGTTTTCCAGAGACAGAATCCCAACTCATGAGATCAGGATAAAAAGGAGTGAGGGAACTAAAAAGTTGTGGAGACATGAAGAACGAGGGGTAAAAGTGGAAAATAGAAGGGTATGGGGTCTTGTAGCGACTGAAATAAAAATAGAGTCTGGATGGAGATGGTGTCTTGATGAGGGCCACCCGCTAACCTCTCAGGCGCCACACTCACTGGCTCAGGCGGGCTCCAGGAGCGGGAGGGGCCAGACCACAAAACCATCTGGTTGCAGAGTCTGTTGTACCTCTTCACTTGGGGGTCTACAGCTACTACAAACTATAGATAGCTGTTGAGTTAAAACTGTATTCAGTTTGTTTGCGATTTCACTATTTAAGTGTGTTGATCTACACTCTTAAAAACAAAAGTTCTTATTGGCGTTGATGGTTCCATGAAGAACCTTTAATATCTATGGAAACTTTCCATTTCACAAAAGGTTCTTTATAAAAAAAAAAAAAAGATATTAACAAAATAAAAAAAAGAGAAAATTTTTTTTTTTCACTTTTCAAAAACTGTTCACTGAAAGGTTCTTTGGGGAACAAAAATGGTTCTTCTATGGGGCTTTCGCACCACATAGTTCTAGGAACTAGCTGATTCTCCTGGTTGCATTTGCACCGGCAGCAAGAACAACCTTTTCCGTACTTTTACAAAACACTGAAGCAGCCATCATCAACATATTTATTCACAACGTTTGTACTTTTACAAACGTCAACATCCGGTGAATGGAGGGTGCCGTGATTGGAGCTGTTCTTGTTGCGTGACGTGGGTTTTGTAATAACAGAGATGGAATGTAAACTCAAAATTTACACAATAGGAAGAGCATGAAAATCGGACTAAATCTCATATGACAAAGAACATAACGCTGCAGACAACAGGTAAATGCGCCATTAACGCTGTTTTCCATGTTTGTGGAGTAAATATTTTTACATGACTTTTTGAAAATGCTGGGTAGCCGGTGTTTCTTATGTGTTTGGCCAATCAGCATACACTTATGTCACTGGTAGTTTCTATAGAACTGTTTTAGACCCTACTCTGAAGTAGCAGCTAATTTAGTTCCCCCAAACGGAGTTCCTAGAACTATGGATCATTTCCTGCAGTGCGAAAGCCCCTTTTGTCATATCAGTCTTAAAAACTGCAGTGATGATACAGAAGAACCATTTTGGGTTCTCCAAAGTGAATATTTCTTTTTAAAGAACCCTTTCTTTTTTGTTAAAAGAACATTTCAATAATCTAAAGAACCTTTTTCCACTATAAAGAACTTTTTATTAAGTAGAAAGTGTCCATATGTAAAAGCATCTTCATGGAACCGTAAAGAACCAATAAACCAATAACGAACCTTTATTTTTAAGGGTGTCATATCCATTCTGCAAAAGGCTAAGATAACAGCAAAGCCGAGCAGAAAGTCTTGCTAACCCAGTTTCAGAGAGACGTCACCGAGGAACGATCCAACATTTGATTAAAGAGTCTCTACGGTTCTTGACACTGACCCAGCAGACTGCAAACGGATAAAATGAGTCAGACTGATACTCATGACTCTGCCATTTAAACAGAAAAAGATCCACCGTAGCATTGGTTTCTGTACTGAGGCGCCTGTTCCACCTGACATAAACCTCGGGGGATGCAGTGACCCTTTAGCTGATGACTTCATCACTTACAACATTACTTCTTTAGGTTCTTCTCATAGGAAACAGCTGAAGGAAAGCATTGTTTGATTTGCATTCAGGAAAACGTCACATTAGAAAAGCTTTCAATCAGAAAATAAAGGTTTTTGTGTATGAGTAGAAAAGACTCTTTCAGTTAGATTTGAGTGACTTGAGTTGCTTATTTACTCCATTAGGACATGCCAGGTAGCATTAGTGAATTTGCAATTAACTTCAATGCAGCAGGGAAATGCAACAGAACTGTATATACATCCTCATATGGAATGCATTTAAAGGAAAAATATTTTCGTAACAGTTGGAAATTTTAGATTTTAAGTGGATTAAGGAGACTGTATGCCGTTTTTTCTCTCTTCTTTACAGAGGAACATCTGGATTCTGTTAGCTTTTTATGGACAATATTTCATTTCTCTCTGTATGTCTTCTTGACACTGCTTCTTTTGATTGTCTTTATGAGTTTAAAAAGGGGCTGCTGGTTTTCTGTTTGTAAAACACAAGAATTTTTTTCAACTTTTTTTCTGAAATATAAGGAAAGCAGAAAACACACACACACACACACACACACACACACACACACACACACACACACACACACACACACACACACACACACACACATTTACATATGTTTATAAACACACATACATTTAGCACGTTAATGTGCACTAATGCTTGCTACTTAACCCATTGCTAATTTATTCCTGGTATTGCATAACTGACTGATATCAAAGTGATCTTAGCTCTGTGTTGCCGTTTTTACTTTTTTATACTTGCAAATTTATTCTTTCAGATCTTATCTAAAATTATAGATGGATTTCTTCTTTAGTTAATCGCATTTTGTACAATCCTATGAACAGTTGGGTCTCATTACTGTATATGATTGTTTGGAGTATCTGCCTTTCTGTGTCTTAGTTCCATTTGGTGTGTTTTGTTCTCTGTAGGTCATTTGATTAATGTGGATCGTTTTGGTTGTTTTAGGCACTCCGGAAAGCACTTACTTCATTTTACTTTATAACTCCTGGCCGCTATCCTCTCTTACACTGTTGGTCTTGTTCTGGAATATCTGTCACCATCTTCAGTCTTCTGCCACCTTTCTTATTGACTTCTCCAACTCAAACAGTTAACTGTTTTCAGTCTCTTTCTGTTTTCTCCTTAACCCCTTCCTAAAAAAACCTCTCAAGCCGCAGGATTGCAGTCCATTTCATTATCGCAAATTCTTGAATGAGTTTTATGAATATTTAGCATACTATTCCTGTCGAGTATATGCAGTAAATGCTGCCGCATAATGTGTTTCCCTGGAAACCTGCGGAGTTTGAGGACTAGACGTGGCTTTACCAAAATGGGGGTTTTGTTTGCCTAAATATTTCATTACCAAAGCAAGCCCTCGGTTCTGACTCGGGACATCATTCATTTTGATATTTGAGAGTTGAGTGTACCATCTCTTGAAGGAAAGCAGGGGGCCGATGACTTTATCTCCAGGCAGAAGTTAAGACCCTTCATCTGGTAGCAATCTTTCTGTGAGCCTGCTTTATCCAACCACAGTCCAATTCATCAGAAACTGTCATCTGCCCATGGAATAGTGAAAAAAAAGTGAATGGATGGGGGGAGGACACTGAGTGTAAATGTGGGGAGAAATAGATGATCTTTTAAAATGGAAAAACACCAACTCAGCTTTGCCATTTGCATGTAATTGCTTTAGGATGAAGCTGATGCAGGTCTGGATTTGTAAATGCGGCGTGTTTATTTTAAGACGAACTCGACCTCTTTAATGCGACATGGAACCTCTGGTCAGCAGTAACTGTCTGCTCATTATTCTTAAGAAAACAATGGCTTGTGAGGGTAATGAGGCTAATTTTGTCAAGCACTGTGCGTGGAGTTGATTGGGTCTGCCTTTTCATGTTGGACAGACTGTCACCGTGCTCTGTTTGGTTAAAGTCGATTTAAATTGCTCACGAATTGCAGCGGCTCCTGAGAAAACAGTGTGAATAGGTGCAGGCTGTGATGAATGGCATACAGGAGATCAAAGGTGGGATCCTTTTTATTTAGAGAGCCTGTTCAGTATTGCTGCTCAGTAGTACTTTCAGATTTTTTTTCATAGTGTCTTCAAGCAGTAACCGCAATATATAGACTGATAATTATTATAATATATACATAGAATGGTTTAAAAATTTTCGCAGAGACCAATAAACCAATAATAATTGTCATGTTCTGGACGATAAAAGATAAATGGATGATAATAACATTTCATATATTCACTATATATTTTTAAATGGGTCCTATTATGCTCTTTCAACTTTTGTTTAGTCTGTAATGTTGCTGTTTGAGCGTAAAAAAAAGATCTGTAAAATTACAAAGCTCAAAGTCCGCCTCAAAAGGAGATATTTTATTTAACACAAATCACTTTTCAAAAACTACAACGAACAACTTGTTTGGACTACAACGCATATTTTCCGGGATTTGTGATATCACAAATACCGACGAATGGGATGAGACCTGGTTGAGCTGCACTAGAGAAGGCTATAAGTTTTATCACTATGTCGAATACACGCTAGCTTTCCCAAGGCAGACAAACTTGGTTACAATCATCCGGGTTTAAATCACGCTCAAATTGATTTGATTTTGATGCAATATTACACTGAAGCTCACAGGTGGCTATGGCAAGGGGCATGACATTTCCCGACCAGGCGCTGAGTGCTGCCAATCACAACACACACTGGCCCAGCTAACCAGTCACAGCACATTTCGTATTTCAGAAGGCTTTCATTTGATACAGGAACTATTCCAGCCGTTCATGCCAGACTGGGCAGAGAGGTGTTGTAATAATATAAAATATGTGAAAAATTATTCCGTTATTTTAATTTAGTTTTTCGATCAACCTAGTATAAGAGGCTGTTCTACACCCCCAAAACAAAATCAAGACTTTGTAAAAGAGATTAATAGGACCCCTTTAAATTATATTCATTTTGGAATTGTTGCATTAATATTGCTATTAATTGTAATAATTAATACATATGAATAATATGCCATGATAGTAGTATGATTGTATAAAACTTCTATTTCTTCTCTGCATTTCTTCTCATCTCTAGCTTGCTTCCTATTTTAGTTGTCTAATAGGCCTGTAAATGTATGGTGTATTATGAATATTGTTGACAAATTGTTTTTGGATAAGTGGCTTTGGATAAAAGAAAAAAATATAAATGTAATTAATTATTAGTGTTTTTTTTTTTTTAGGAATAACTTTAAATGAGCATTAGATGATGCTATTTAGTGGGTAGAACACTATGGGTGTTCCTCAGGGATCTGTTTTGGGGCCTCTGATTTATATTATTTATATTAATAATCTTGATTTTAATATTGGTCATATTTTCATTTTTATGCTGATGACACTGTCATTTATTGTAGCGCACCTTAATTACACCAAACTGTGTCTTTACTCCAGAAGGCTTTGTGGCCTAAAACTGACTGTGAATGTGACTAAAACTAAAGGCATGTTATTTTCAAGATCAAAGAAACAAGCAGCAAATCAACTATCACTCAAAACCTCACAGGGTACTATAATTGATGTAGTGACAGAATATAAATATCTCGGTTTTATGCTTGATGACTCTTTATCTTTTAAATCCCATATTAATCAACTAAGGACAAAACTAAAGGTAAAGCTTTGTTTCTATTACAGAAATAAACCCTGCTTTTCATCCGAGGCAAGAAGAAGATTGGTTTCTGCCACATTTATGCCAGTCCTTGATTATGGAGACATTCTGTATAAATCGGCATCTACCAAACTTTTAGGTTTTCTGGACACTCTGCGCTCAGATTTATATTAAATTGTAATGTTAGTTCCCATCATTGTGATTTGTATAAAAGAGTTGGTTGGACATCATTATCAACATGCAGACGTAATCACTGGTACATGTTCATTTATAAATCCATCTTGGGTTTGCTGCCTCCATATCTTTGTTCTCTCACCCAGCCTAAAGCTCTTTGAGCTTACTCTCTGCACTCACAGGACTTGTACATTCTTTCGGGTCCATTTGCACAAACAAGCTTTTCAGTTTGCAGCCCTCAGTGATTGGAACTTTTTACAACACAACATGAAGTTGCGGACCTTAGTGTCAATGAACAATTTAAAATTCTTGATTAATGAGCTGTTAAAGGAAGAATTCATTTGTAAATGTTTTTAATTGTTTTCAACATATTGTTTTAATGTTCTTATGAAATGTAGTGCTGCATCTTGGCCAGGTCACTTCTGTAAAATAGATTTTTAATCTCAGAAAGTTTTACCTGGTTAAATAAAGGACAAATATAAATAAATAAATAAAATACAAAAGATGATGGCAAATGTAATCTAAATGTAAAAATGAGAATCAATATATATAGAAATGAGCATGCAAAAAAACTCTAATATTGGCTGAAATAGTACCGATGTATCATGCATTCATGATATATTATACTATATGTGCCAAACATATATACCCTGTTTTTACTTTTTTTTTTTCTCGATAAAATGATCTTGGATCGTGGATGTTTTCAATGATAATGTCTTATAGAAACAATAGCTTTAAAATGAAACATAATAATTGACATCAAAGGCAATGCATTAACATGGACATTCCAATGGAGCAAAACCAGAGGAAGAAAGTTCTATTTCTTACGGTTTGAATTTATTTGGGTCAAAACTAATGACAAAAAGGACTATGGAAGTTTAAGATAGCCTGTAGCTATCAAAAAGATGTGAGCTAATCATATCCGCTTAGCGCGAAAGACCTAAAGCACCAGGATCCAAAGTAATATTAGCAGGTCTTGCGTGAAGATAAAACACCCATCTCTGAACTTAATATCTGTATGAGACACACACAAAGACATCCAATGTGAGCCATTAGAAAGTTTCTCGTCAAGGAAAAAGGGTAAGTTTAGTGCAGTTCTGCCCCTGGGGTTTGTGGGATACTGGACGTCTGCTCTTAGTTGTGCACTAGGGAGGAAATTAAGAGTCTCTTACCAAAGCCGCCCAAAATGAGTCAGGCAGAACAAGCATGCAAGGGCTCTTCTCGCCAAAGCTCTGGGAGTCAATAGGCCAGAGATGGCCCTCTGTGATTAGTTAGAGGGAATAGACCCATTTCAGAATCCCAGCTGCCTGGCACTGAAACTAGAGATGGTGCACAGATTTCCCCTCCCTTACTACATATCTCCTGGGGAAAGCCAGGCAGGGCCAGAGGTTAATATCCTTCACTAAAGGCCTCAACCTCGAAGTGACAGACATCATGTCAGATGACACCAATGTGTACCACAAAAATCTCTCTCTGGTTCATAATATCTTTGTCCTCCCACACCCCTGCATGGAGTGAATCTCATCTTTATACCAGTAAGCAGAATTGCAGTTCATGTAACTAATTTGTAAGGATGTTACCTTGACAAGCTTTGTTTAAAATGTAAAAGGTTTAGTGATCAAACTTGTCTGAAAGTAAAAAAAAAAAAAAAAAATTCTGGGTTTGATTGACTTTTGCATACAAAGTCAGTGCAAAGACATGAATGCGCACCAGGTGACACAAATTGGATGACGGGATTGCTGCGAACGCAAGATATATGCCTCAAACCTGTTTTCTGCGTAAGCTGAAAAATTTTAGCTTGATAGGAAAATTTGTATGATGCATTGTCGCGCAAGCCAATCAGTGGACTGCTTATTGCACACACCATAAGGGCAGGGACTTGGTTCTATACATAGGTTGTTGATTGGGTTTTGAGAAATCAAAAAATGAATGCAAGCTTCGTCAATTGTGGAGGGATGGGGTTTAAATGGACTAAATTACTTGAGAAGTCAAGCATATGTCACCAGTACGAATTAAAAGAACAAATCAAAAACGTTATGACAGTTTGATTAAGAATTATGAGGTCAAATAATCTTTTTAGGAATAAATCATACATACGAATGAATAGTTCACAGTAAGATCTATACAATGCTTCATTTCATCCTGACTTGAAGTATCCTGGGTAGTTGCCAGTGTGTTTCCAGGATGTTGCTAGTCAGTATGTTTTATATTGCCAGTAAGTTGACTTTTTTTTTTTAAATAAGCAAATAAAACAATATTCTTTCCATACAATGAAATTGAATTTGGTCTGGTGTTGTTTTGGACCCGATTTGTTGTTAAAAATAGTTGGAACATTCTTTCAAAACATCTTTGTCTTCTGCGGTCATACTGGTGTGTATCGACATGAGGAGTGAATAAATGATGACATTTTTGAGTTGACTACCCCTTTAACTAGATGACACCTCAACAACAGGCTTAACTTGTCAACCTTAAGAACATCAACCCCTTTTTCATTTTGTTTTTCCAGGGGAAAGGTTAGCGTAACTCTCTGCAATTCCACAGCAACACAATCTGAGGCGTCCAAAGGGTGCTTCCCAGGCCAGCTGTCCTGACTCTTCCTCCCCCAGTGAGCATGTGTCTTCCTCTCAGCTCAGATTTTTAATATTCATCTCATCATGCAGAGCTTGGCCTGCTCATGCATTTGCGTCTGGTCGTCTGAGCTAAGCCTGGTGAGATGTGTGCGCTATTATGTAGTGCAGATCATTGCCACACCCAAAAAAAGGCGCACATGTCGAAGCCAAGAGTGTGTGATATGACCACACACAGCGGCACATTTGGTCGGCTTCACACATTCCGACACACGTACACACACACTTCACTCACACCTTTGCTGATCCGCTTACAAATTAGTGTGTTAGCAAGTGTGCTAACATATCAGTCAACAGCTTGAGTTTATAGATTGAAGTTGTTTGAATTTTCTCCACATTTCATGCCTATCAAAGAGAGATTGTTGTTGGGTTTCAGACGCTCGGGTCACTGGGTCTTGAGAAATGCGCTGCCCTTCCATGCATTTCCGTGCCCTTCTTCATTCATCTGTGGTGTCGTTCACCTCCCAACCCCCACATCCTGAATCACACTTCTTGAGCTTGTTTATGAAATGCTAGGAGAGCGCGACTCCCGGAGGATTGAAATTGAGAGGAGGGATGTCTGCGACCCACAACTATCACCCCCCCTAGTCATCATCCCACAGGTTCAAATTCTGGTCTGGCAGGGGTAGCGGATGGACGGGGATATAAGAGGTGAACGTCAGGGTGAGTTAGTCCAGTTGCCTGTTGTGGTCTGACTAGACCGGGGAACAATATTTTTCTAAGATTGTCCGACAGGTTCAGTTAGTCTTTTAGCTTCCGCACATTCCTGCAAATCGTGTCCAAATCCAGCGATACGCTGGAGGCACTCCGCAAGGCTCCGATTCTGCTGATTTTAATATTTTCACTTGCACCGCTTGGCAGTTGCGTCCATCCATCTCAAACGGTTCAGTTAGGAGCCACACAGAGGGCTTCTCATGACCCAAACTGAACTTGGAATTACAAAATAAAAATTCAGTTGGAACTGAATTTTTTTTATTTAAAATAGTAAATCATGTACGTTTCTAATTAGCTTGATATCTAGCAACTTTTGCAAATGTCTTGTTTCTGCTTTCTCTCAGCGTGTTTACAAATTATTCGGCTGGTATCTTCAGGATACACCAGACTGATAAAGTGTGTGTGTGTGGGAGGTGCTTCAGGGCAGCAGCTGCAATAACTTCCAGTCTTATCTGTGAGTCTTTGACTTCTGCTGCTTTATTCGTTCTAGTACATTGTAGTTGACCTCACAAATCTTCATTCACGTCTTGGCCTCACCTTTTAACCAGTGCACCATTATTCATTGGTATGGCCATCACTATAACTAATGTTCATATTTGAAAAAAAATTTAAATATATAGGCTAATTGATCTAATTAATTGCTTTTCAGCATGCAGTTCTCTCACAGAGCAGTGCTACAGACATGAATGATACTTCAATTCATGCTGCTGTAGACTTTAGAAGCAACCAGAATGCCCTATCAGCCATATTAAATTGCCTTAGAAAGCACCCAGGACATTTTTGCAACTGCTTAATAACATACAGCGTCATTGTGCTACGGGCATCCCAAGTTCGAATCCTGACTCGAGGACCTTTTCCAATCCCGCCACCCCCCAAAAACATTCAGAACCTTAGCCACCTTATAGCAACACCCCGGCAACATGTGAACACTTGTACAATCACATAGAAAGTTTGTAAAAACATTAAGATAACCTTAGTGACCAAATAGAAATACCCTAGCAGCCACCCAAAACACTTTTGCAACCAAATAACAATTTTTAAAAAAATATTCACAACACCTTAGCAACCACCCTAACCACTGTTGTTGTTGTTCTGGGTGTTTTTAGCAACCACTGATGTTAACTACTTGCATATTGTTCAGTGAATGTCACAATCAGGATGGTCTTTGAAATCAAATAAAAGTTTTGAATGAAATACCTTCTGTAGATGTCTGCGGAAAAATAAATAAGAGCATCAATTCCAAGTAACAGTAATAAATTAGATTTCTAAAATAACAGACTGAGGCAATTTCTCAGCTCACTGATTTGGCCTTGTTTGCGCTCAAACAAAATCCTTTGAGCTTCGCATGTCGACTGCCAAATCCGCATATATTTTTGCTTTGTTAATAAATCACGGAATCTAATTCATCTACTCGCCCAAGTTGAACCTCATTGTGCGGCCTTTGGAAATGAAGCACCTGGCTTGAATGCCATGACACTTGTTGAGTAACACAAATTATACAGTTCCTGGAAGGAATCGTGTGGTTGTGGCTGCCAGTTAGCATTGTTGTTAGCTTGGCAATCACGCAGTCGGACCCAGCTGCCTGAATATTGTGGTCCAGATGGGCGGATCTATCTAGACCTTTGCACGAATTTGGGAGTGCCATCACACTGAAATGCCAGCTTTAGCAGTGATGCTAGTTTTAATCAGGATTTCCATCAACACTTAGCATTGCTCCAGTCTGGAGAGGTTTTGTAAATCACTGATAAATTAATTGAAATTTACATGATATCTTAGCTCTCTTAGGTTGTCTGTGATATATAGCCAAATGCTAACAGAAGGTTTCAATCTAGAATCTCCTATAATTGTTTTGATTGTAAATGTATTTATTGCTCATGCTAAGTGAAGTAGTGCTATTGGCCCAGTCTGACTGATACAACATAGTGACTCAGTGTTTTAACTCATGTCTTTCCAAAAAAAAGTAGACTTTACTCCAAAAGTTATCTTCTGTTTCCACAGCCTTTGTAAATAGAACCTCGCTACCTGGCCAAAATAGGACAATTGGGACATTCATGGTGACTGGTTGCTTGTTTTAAAGTTGTAGACATTGAAGCATCATTTTCATTGGCAGATTTTGGTATTCCATCATTTTCAATCATTTCATTCGATGTTTTATATTGACTGTGCAGATGAGTTATTGCCCTGGTGGCAAACGTCAGCCTGACCCTGGCTAACCTCCACATAATCTTTGTATAAAGAAACCGAGAGTGGTTTGTGTGAGTCATGAAGCTCTTTTTTCTCTCTCTAAGCCCAAAAAGTATTTGGACACTTAAAGGAGTAGTTCACTTCCAGAATGAGAATTTCCTGATAATTTATTCACCCCCATGTCATCCAAGATGTTCATGTCTTTCTTTCTTCAGTTGAAAAGAAATTAAGGCTTTTGAGGATAACATTCCAGGATTTTTCTCCATACAGTGGACTTCAAAGGTGAACAAGGGTTGAAGGTCCAAATTGCAGTTTCAGTGCAGCTTCAAAGGGCTCTACACAAGCCCAGCCGAGGAATAAGGGTATCTAGCAAAACGATCAGTCATTTTCAAAGAAAATACAAATTGATAGATATTTTTTTAACACAAATGCTTGTCTTTCACTAGCTTGACCCTCTCGCATTATGTAATCACATACGTGTGATGAATGAATGTGCAAAGAAAGTCAAATGCCCTTTACAAAAAAGGTAAAACAACAATGCTGGATGATTTTGAAGTTGGAGAAAATATGATGGAGTTTTTCATCCTACCCTACCTTTTTTAACCAAACTACACAGACACCGCCTGTGAGTTTTCCAACGTGATTATGTAATATGTGAAGATGTGCATCGCAGAGCTGGTGCAAAACGAGCATTTGTGGGTAAAAAAAAAAAAAAAAAAAACCTTTTTTATTATTGTAAGAAACTGACAGATTGTTTCACTTGACAATACCCTTATTCCTCACCTGGGATTGTGCAGAGCCCTTTGAAGCTGCATTGAAACTGCAGTTTGGACCTTCAACCCATTGGCCACCATCAAAGTCCATTATATGGAGAAAATTCCTGGAAAGTTATCCTCAAAAAACTTAATTTCTTTGTGACTGCAAAAAGGAAGTCATTAAAGCTGCTGTATGTAAGTTTTTGACTCTACTAAAGCATAAAAATACCATAATATGTTTGCAGATATTTAAGAAACACGCTGTTAACATACTTGTTTATCTGAAAAACAATGCTACAGTCAGTTATTCTCCCTTGAAAATGTGCGTTCCGGGCCAGAATGTTGGTCTCTGTTTTGGTTTATGAAACCCGCCCACTGCCAGTTTACCCAATTGTATTTTGGCACCCCGGGTTGCCAGTTGGTGGAAAACACAGCGTATTTAATTTCATTCATCATCAAGTGCACTCGTCCCAACCTGCGTGTGTGTCAAGTCCGAGGAGGAGGGACAGAGTGAAAAAAACCCTCTCCAATATTTTGAATTTGGACTGCAATACCTAATTCAACCACTCAGTGTCAATCCTACATACAGCACCTTTAACATCTTGGATAACGTGGAGGTGAGTAAATTTTTGTTATCAGGAAATTTTTGTTTTGGAAGTGAACTACTCCTTTAAACCACATTTAAAAATCCATGAATGTATTTCCATTATAAGTAATATAAAGATAAATATATAAAATGTACATTTCTAAAATGTGCATTATCCAGTTACAGCCCTATTGCCCAAATACTTTTCGTATCCATCGTATATTTCCTCGCCAGCACTCTCTTTCTGTCCAAATCTCATTTCTTCTCTCATTTTGAAGACTGCATTGTTGTGTGTCTGCGTCTCCTGGGCCGCCTGCCCACCGGGCTAATTCAGACAGCCCCCTGTAACCGTGAGAACACTTTTGGCGGGCTATTGGATTAGCCTTTGAGGACTATGTGGGCTAATTGATGAAAATGACCCCGGTGCGGAGAGCAGAGCCATTGTCTCCGCTGTCACAAAGTCTCAAGCCATCAACAGAAAGCCTAACAGGATTTCTGCACACACGCCATCCATCCCTAATTTGTTGGCCCGGGAAACTGTCAGAGCCCGCTGGAAGCAAGCTCGGAAGCGGGGTGTTTGTTCTGGTTTTAATGTGGTAGATTAATCAGCCACTGCCAACCCCAAAAGCTAAAGTGTAAATGTAATGAAAGGAAAGTTGACTTATGTGATTGAAAACAAATGGGACTTGTGATTTGGACTGGTGCTGTTACTTCTATATGGTTTCTTTGAGCCTTTGATTTAGTAATGTCATGATTATTTAACAGCCCCCAAGGTTTCTGATCACACCAATTATTCACACACGCACAATGCAGGCTCTGATGTTGTTTTATTAATTAAAAGAGCTGATTTGCCTGGTAGACATGTTGACGTATTTGCAATATAGATGATGTTTTTCAGATCTTGCTCTTTCTGTTCTTTCATTCCTCGCTAGCTCTTTCAAATACCCTCTCTCCCACTCAACACAACCACACATACACTTTCTAGAGCTCTATGTGTGAGAATGGAGCCCTAAAGAGTTCTTCTGACCTGAGAATAATGGCTTGCTTGGTTTCCAGAGTGTTGCATTCATCTCGGTGGAATGCGGTAACCATAGATTACCTGACAATTAAACCCACTCATCTCACCACAAACCCTGCAGTAAGAGCAACCAAATATGCAAGGCTGTCAGGTAAGGCGTTGCTAAACAATATAAGTACAGAAATAGCTCACAAATGTTACCCAAAGCATGCTTATTAGATGATTACACAACAGTTCACACACATAAGGGATGGTTGATTGGTGTTTATTGCTTTTTTAAGACGGATTACCTTTGTGCGCTGTTTATGTATACTACTGTTCAAAATTTTGGGGTTGGAAGATTTTTTTTTAAAAGTTCATACTTTTAGTCAGCAAGGAGGCATTAAATGGATCAAAAGTGATAGTAAAACATTTATAATATTACAAAAGATTATATTTCAAATAAATTCTGTTCTTTTGAACTACATTTTTTGTTTAAATAGTTTTAGTGAGCATAAGAGGCTTCTTTAACAAACATGAAAAATCAAACTGTACCAAAAGAAAAAAAAAAAACTTACAGCTGTCTGTTCAATGTTTCATTTTAGTGCAATAATTATTTTTAGAACTTAAATGATGAAAAACAACTATAACACCACAGTCATGCATGAACTTTGATATATTGATATATACTATTTATTAAGATTTAATCTGGTTAATTAACTAATGTACCACAAAATTGATTATATTAATGTTTTTAGTCATTGACAGCCTTAATCTAATGCTCTAGACATTTAGGGACTGTGCAAGTATGGGTTTAATTAGCAAATGTTATTCAGAAAATCTATTAATTGTGATAAATGGACATAGCTGTGGTGATTTATAGGGTTAAATTACTCTGTTGTGTGTCCATCAAGATTATATGCATTCACTTAGAGGAATTCTTGGAATCTGCGTTCTTCATTGAAGTAATTGCAAAAAAGGTGCTTTTGTATGGGTTCATCATCATGGTTCATTGGTTTGGGCAGACCTGCTAATGTTCCCTCTGCATGACGACACATCGCCCTGGCAACGGTTGACAGATTACCACAGCAAAACACTGCTGATGTCACAAAACCTGTAGGCATTCACATTTTTACCTTTTTCTGTTTTTGTTTATTCCTCATACGATTGTCCTTGTCACAGCTGGTTGGGAAGCAACTCAGATTTAAACTGAAGAAAGAGCTTTTATCACTTCATCATGTTGCGTCTGGATGTTACCCTGTAGTTTCTTTGTCCCTTTTGAACTTTTGAGACATGCTTAAGTTTACTCTTGTTTCAAAAACACACAAAATAAACCAGACTGATTGGATTAAATTTCACCTGCCTCCTCCTGCTGGTTGATGTAACACAGTTGTTAGTCGCCTCAAACCGACATTAAGCTACGTTACATCCAAAGATTTCCCAGGAGTCCCATAAACACACAAGAAAATACCACAGATGTGAGACACTTGAGCAGACTCTTGTTTCACTAGTTGAATAAACTTTTCTAACTTCATGTTTAGACATACAGTACACACATATAGACAAGTAACCACACCACTATACACACATTTTGTAGTATTTTACCTTCTAAGTTTCAGATTCTGATGTTAATCTTTATTTGTCAGTTATTTTGACAAGTTCCATCCATTTTCAGTGCAAGTCCCACTTTGGAAAGTCGTTCAACATTCTCTTGTAGTTTGATACCCGGACTTAATAACCCTTGTTTTTTTTATATTTCTAGCTGACTTCAAGGTCTTTCCTCAGGCATTTTAATTAGTTCTTCAAAGATAATCCTCACATTTGAGATTTAAATTGCATAAAACGCTTTCACACTTCCAAAATGTGTTGCGGTTTTAGGGATTCACTGCTGTTTCTCAGAACACAGATTAATGAATTTACAAAATAGTTACTAAAACATTTCAGGAATGAATATTGTATTGTTTGGGATCAGCTTCTCTTTGGCACTGATAGTGTAACATGGGCCTTACACTGCTCTTTACTGCATTTCAGAGACAAAATATGAATTAAAAGAGCATTTGGAAGGTAAAACTAGTTTCTAACATTCGTACAACAAAAACTAGTGTGTAATGCACATTCCTGCATGTGATAATCATTGAAAGAAACACTTTTTGAAGTTTTCTTGTGTTAGGAACTAATATGGTTTTTATAAATGATCTGAGGATCAAATGCATATTTGCTTGTTGCACACTGTAATGCATTCATTTGGAGTGAACCGTAAATAATCCCTCAGTTTGTAAAAACAAACAAAACAACGTGCTGACAGAAATCCACTTACAATGGAAGCCTTTGTGGCTATTGTACATTTGCCCCATAGACTTCCATTGTAACCACGTAACTGTCAACACATTTTGTTATTTGTTTTTGCACAAATATTTATTTATTTTCTATGGCTGAGCTTTGCCCAGATTTATCCTTGAGCTTTCATGGCGAATCAATCAGAATGCATTGGATTAGACAAACAAAGGCCATGTTTAAGGGTCAGATTGGTTCAAAATGGCTTCTAAAGATCACAACAGCATTTTTGCTTTTTACAATGTAATGAAATGAAGAATCCTTAGTATTACAACTACGCTGGGCAGTTTGCCATGAGTTCACAGCGCTCTACTAGGAGAGTCAACAATTAGCAAATGAATAGGTTGTGTTTGTGTGTGTGTGAGAAGAACCCAGAGATATGAAAGAAAATGCAGGCATTGTAGAGATCATGAGAAGAACTTGATGTAATGCTACAGTAGATATTAGCTGGCCCTCAAGGCTGTTTCCCAGTGTTTAAAGAAAGACAGAAGCCTTTTTGTTCTCTTAAACAGTCACTGGTATACTTTTGCTTGAGAGTTGGCTTCAAAGGGTCTTGCTTTAACATTCAGTTCACATACAACAGAAATATGAATTGGTGCACACCATGGTAAGATTTTCTAAGTTGGTGCTAAATATTAATTGTTTTATTAAAGAGACATTTTTGCCTAAAACCCATCATTTGGAATGGTTGCGTGAGGCCAATGTTTTCATACCCTTAAATACCTTTTACTGTAAATACTGAAAACTTATGTTCAGGGCCAGCGAATCCATTATCCATTCTATACGTAACATCTGGAGAATCAATGAAGTCGAGGACATCTGGAGCCCCTCTTCGCATGCACGGCCAACAAGAATGCTGAAGTTCAAAGACTGGTCAGTCAGCTGTAATTATAAGCTAATCCTGTCTTTACAGTATACTAGTACTATGGTGTAATTTTCGGCATCACCACCGAAGTTTTATGACTGTGTGGTTTCACGCATGATCACACATTGGTTTGACTATCCTTAAATTTAAGCTACTTCTGAAATTGTGTTTCTCTGCTGTTTCTTTAAGCAGTTCACGCTGTTATACTCAACCTCAACTTGTTCTAAACCTGTATGACTTTCTTCTGTGGAACATAAAACCATATACACTACCATTTAAAAGTTTGCGGTCAGTAAGATGTTTTAATGTTTTTGAAAGAAGGCCCTTATCCTCACCAAGTCTACATTTATTTGATCAAAAATACTATAAAACAGTAATATAACTAAAATATAACTTTACTACCACTTTTGATGTATTTAATGCATTCATGCTAACCCCATCTTACAAAAATCTTACTGAGCCCAAACTTTTGAATGGTAGTGTATTTTTAAAAAAAATTTGATATAATGTAAGTCTGTGAAGTTCAGTGATTGATATTCATTATTGTATCAGTTTAAGGACAAAAAAACAATGGAGACAAACTTTAAAATAAACGGATTTGGAACAATATGAAGTAAATATTGACAGTAGTTTCTATAAGTACTATTTCAGTACTATCTCTTGAATATAAAATAGTTGAACCTTAGGTAGCAGAGAGAAAAACATTCCCTATAGGCTTGTCATGGATGCACGTGTACCACAGATGAAACTTGGCTATTTAGTTAGGTAAAAGCTAAATTTATCTTCATGATATTGTCCCTTCAAGTGCACCGGGCTTCAGTTACCTCCCTCTTCACCTCCCAAATCTTTGGGAGTACAGACAAACAGTGTCTCGAGTACACCAGGGACCATATTTCCATTCACGCTGACCTTATTTTACATGTGAATTATATACACTGCAAGACTCCCTGAACCTAGAGTGAACCCACTCTTGGATCGCGGTGTTCATGGAGTTGTCCCAAGTCTTTATGAAAGGCATATGCTTGCATAGGCCTTAATACAAAATGTGGCATACATCTTCATTCTGCACGTCACTGATTACAGTTAAGTGAACATTAGTCACATTCCTCTACGGAAGGTTGCGAGAGGTCATGTTGTCTTCGCAGAGGAAGTTGTTTATACTTGGTTTGATAGTTCAGGTTTTGCTAGGTTTACCGTGGTTTTGTTTGTAAAGATTACCTCATGCACTTTCAATACATACCATACAGATTGAGAAACGTGTAGGAGCTGATATAAATACTCATTTATCATTTGTATGGGCTATTTAATATCTAATTTGTACCATATTCAGGTTATAGTTGCTCATAATTCAGGTTCAAGGGTCTCAATAAATTGCAGTTAGTTCATATTCCTGAGATGTTATGACATGTTTTGCATCATTTGTATTGCATTTGTTTCCCAGTAGATATATCTGGCCTGTCATAACATATCCACACAGACTTTTATTAGCGTACCTGCAACTCTTTTCGTTTGTCACCGATACGCTCTTGCCAAATCTTATGTTGGTTTTCACTGACCGCTGTACCCAGCGCTCTTGCCAATTTGTGATTTCATCTGCTTCTCAAAAGCCTGTTTAATAAGGAGTTTGATCTTGAACAACACAATGTAGCTTTAGAAAACAAGAAAAGCGCTATGTCGATTGCTCAAGACAGATTGCAAAAACTAAGGAGGAATGATCTCTGATAATGTAAAATTATATAAATAGAACATTTTAGTCAAAGGTTGGGTTTAATTCTAAACTGATTAGAAAAATGCTGTATATATATACTTTTTGAATGTTGAATAAAAATAAGGTTAACAATGTTTCTCTCTGAACGTCTGGTGTAGGCAGTTTCAAAAGGCAAGAAAACAGTATTAAGCGTCAAATGCTGCTGAAAAAATGTCATGTAAAACCAGAGAACTGTGAACATGGAACAAGAAGAGCGGATAAAACTGCACTATTTCCTATGAGAGCCACAGTTAACTCTGTATTTGTGGATATTGTGTGGTCCAAGGAATTTAGTTTTTTGGCCATTGCGTACAGAGACTTTGTTTGAGGACTCGCTAGCGCAGTTGCATACATCCAGCCTCCTTAAGAGTGTAGTTAAAAGTGAGATATATGCTGTCAGAAATAGTCTCTGTAAGCAGCAATAAATCAAAACAAGTGCTTTTTTCCGTGACTTTGTCAAGAGAAAGGCGAAGGAACAGACCTAAAGTGATTTCCCTACCATAGCGGTTTCTATTCACATTATGTTGCGTTTCTTGGATAGACCTCTTTGTGGATGTACTCGTGAATGGACAAAAGTGCAGTGTCAGCGGTGTTCCTGATTGATGAGGAGCAAAAATGCAAGAAACTTTCCATCCACACCACCCACAAATCATGCATCTTGCATCTTTTTTTGTTTACATCTCAACTGCCCTCACAACAAAACTCTGAGCTGTAAGAAGTCTTGATATTGGTATTTTGGTGTAAATATGTGTTATACACACTGTTAAAAGTACAGCAGATGTCTTCAAACAGTACTTTCACACATGTACTAGTTCCAGTTAGGCCTTTATGTCTTCAAAAACAAAGAACTAGCTCTCGGGATACGCATAATTGACAGAATACAAAGTGTATGGCATTTGCAGATTGTAAAAAGCTGAATTTATTTCAAGTTCAAATGCAACTTTATGTCTTCATATGCCATTATGAAAAATAAAACCTCGCTGTAATGGCCCAGTTGGATTTTAAATGTGGTTTAGAAGTTACTGAGAGATTAGTAGTGAAGGCTCAAAAGTTTGGTCTCTATGTCAGCTCAACCCATCTTTAATTTACCCAAACTGTCAGGATGACAGCTGTGGCCCCCCATTCTGTCTTAATGTATTATAAGAGTCCAGCCTCAACTCTTTAGCTCCTCATAGCTTTTATCTGGTGGTGTCGGGCTGCCTTTAGCCCTTCGCCGTGTACCAGAAATGAGATGTAATCCTCTTGAGTATCGGACCCCTTCCTTCTCCATACCCTTCACACACTTTCTGCTGTTTTTTCTTCTCAAAGTACATTGGCTATCATGTGAGACCTGAGTCTTTAACCCATCAAATGAGCTTAGGTTTTACTGGTGAGGCAAAGTGTGCTAGATCCCATGATTCATCATTAATCCGTCTCTCCCTTCGTTTTTTCTTCATCTCTCACTTTCTGTTGCTCACGAGCACAATACACTTGTTCTTTGAGTGAGTTCAGCTTTTCTACTTAACACTTGCCTGTCCTGAGCACCACTCAGTCTTACAGAAAGCATGTTCAAATCCCTCATTAGCCCCAATTCTGCTGTTTATATGATTAAGGACCTTATTCACATTTTGTTTTGGGAACTTTTTCTAAATTTCTTATAGATGCCAGATTATTTGAAAATTTCACATCTAGCTAAAAAGACCTCTTAAGGTCATTGCACACTTAATTTTCATAATTTTTCGTATTTGTCATCCTATCAAAATGCTTGCTATGGATGTGAAAACGTAGAAAATCAAACAAGATCAACATGCATTTGATTTTAAAATTTTTTTTTTTTTGAGTGTTTATGCCCTTATTTCATTCAGTATCAAAACATTTTAATAATAATAATTCAGTATAGTTAAAAATTGACTTTTTTGTACCCACTATGTATTTTTGTGTTTATTTTGTGTGTTCATGCATGTTTTTTATACATTTATTTTCTGCTATGCGTACTCATGGCTCACAAGGTTTTGGGACAGAGTCTTAATTTAAATTCATACAGAAGCGACTGGCTATTGGTGATGCTTTGGATTTAATAAACTAGACCCAAATTATATTATTCGTAACATGTTATTTCAGTACAGAAAAAGAAAATAACGATGCTTCCTCTCTTGTTATTAGAAACAGACCAGGACCTCCCAGGTTCAATGATCTGATGTTTTTATAGGTGGCGGTTAGTGACCTATGATGATTATTACCGCCAACATTGCAATTAAATACAGTGCAATGCGTACAGTAGTCAACGTTAAATGGTGCTTACTTTCTTTTTTGGAAAATGCAATGCTGTAGATTTGCAATTACTGCTAAATTATTAAAGTTAACGGTGACCTAATATTGGCTCTCTGTAATTTAGGGTCATGTACTTACGTTTTAATGTGGCTCAGTGTCTGTGACCAGTGGCTTCTCTTTGCCCCATCAGCAGATTTCCCCTGTAAGCCGGAAAAATAGAAGAACCATAATTTCCCTAAAGTGTTGCAAAGCTTCAGTAGATTTCAGTCCAACACTCTCAAATCTTCCCGTAAGACCTGTAATTTCTGCAGTGCCAACTGGAAGTTTGAACCCTATTCCTTCAGTATTTTCTTCTTTGTCTACTGTTTGCTGATCTACTCAAGAGAAACATATGTTTTAACATTGATAGAAATAGGAAATAATTAAATAGAACATAAATAAATAAATAAATAGTTTATATATATATATATATATATATATATATATATATATATATATATATATATATACACTTCTTTTTTTCTTTTTTTTTACCTCTTAATATTACTCTAGCAAGGCTGCATCCGGCTGAGGAAGCATATTGACAGTTTAATACCGAGAGGCCTGCATTGGAAAGAGGCTTCAGAAGCTGCCCCTACAAAGCCAGAACAAAACACACGCAGATACGGGCCTCTTTCATGTTACAGGTGCTTTAGAAATCTAGCCTGTTTACTGCTACTGATATGAAGACCATATGTAGCCTCACGTGGATGTCCATATAGAGGTGTATTACAGATGGCATAAATCTTCCTGTCTTGAGACCACGTTCTCTGATGCTTGTGCTTGAAGTCTTAAAATGCAATTCACAGTATTGCGTAACTTGAGAACAGAAAGATGGAAGTCAAGATGAAATGGAAAGAGGAAGCAAAAAGGATGATCTTGTTGGAATGTGGGCTTAGCTGAACCATATGACCCCTGAAATTTGGGAAAAATAGAAAATAAATAGTTTATAATAACATTTTAATTTCAAATGCATTGTTCTTTAGTGAAAATGAATAAATAAAATGTATTATTATTTAATTAAATGTATTTTATTTTCATCTGAAATCCATTGGTATTAAAATTACATTTTATAAGTTATTTTAGCAAATTATTATTTTTTACATAATGTTACCTCTTCATATTTGTGTAGTTAGAAACAAGATGAATGACATACTGTAAGTAGGCAAAAGACCATATGAAAGTCAACATAAACAATTGACCCAATTGTTATTTTATATTTATAATGCATTCAGTCTCTTTGTAAATGAAATATACAATAAAAAGGCTTATTTTCATAATCTTTCATCAAAATGTAATAACTGTCTCTAAAACCATTTTTTTGCGGATGTAACCAAGTCCATGTGGGTGAGGAGAAATAATATTACCCAGTAACCATTTTTATCCAATTATGTCTTAACCTAATGATCCAAGTGGATAATTCTCACTGATTATTTCATTTTATTTGGAAATATATCTCATTAAGCAGCTTAAATGGACTACAAATTGAATGTTTCGTGTCGTCTTTAAGGTTAATGATATAAAACTTCCAAGATTTCTTGTGATTCAGCATTCTACTCTCATATAAAGCATCTGGAAAGCAAACACAAGGTATTTAGTGTGGTGTTCATCAGCGTGAACCTCATGGACATGTTCTCATTATTGCATCTCGACTCAATTAAACAGAAGTGGAAGAGGCCAGTGAGTCAAGTTACGGGTCAAGTCTCTGGAGAGTTGCAAGCCGGCTGTCAGCAAGTTTTTGAACATGTGTATAAGCTGGGCTGGATGGTATAAAACTGTGTGTGTGTGTGTCAACTGCTGGAGATTTACCTACACCATTTATACCATGCTAGATATGTTCATGGCATAAGACTGCTTCACGTCATTTAAATAGAGCAGAACTTGTCCTATACATGTCAAGATGAAAAGAAGCTAATTATTAAAGGTTGTTTAAGGCTGCATTAATATAGAAATGAATTGATGATTGAAGAATTCAAACAGTGCTCATCCAATCAGAATTTAGAGTCCATCTTGGTGCAGGTGTGTGTTGCACGTTTAATTTCCTTTTGCATGTATTGCTTGAGTGTTTTGTGACAGATATGGCCTGAAAGACAAATTGCCCAGCATGTGCGTGTTGCTATAACCCGTCCCCTCTTAAACAGCATCAGTCACTGCGTGCACACAGTCATCACTGGAAATCAAACACACACGTCCTGTCTAGATTTTTACGGTCATCTCTTTCATATGCCTAAGCTGTTGCATGTAATGTTTTCGTGGAGATAACAATATATGTACTGACATTAAAAGACCCAGATGTCTTAACTCAAAACTGTGACCCGTCCAAAGTCATTGGAGTGACGAATCACTCATAACAATAGAGCAGGCTGTGATAGAGACTCTGATTTATGAGAAACACCAGGCTCGGTGAAAAAGAAATGTTTTTAGATGAAAAAGCCACTTCAGAAAAATGGCAGAGTAACAGTTGAACCTGATCCCAGCCTGGGACGGAGTTGTGTGGTTCAGACAATCCTCAAGTATTCTGAATTCATTCTGAAGGTTCTACTGTATAGGATTAGGCTTTAAACAGCACTGTCTCATATTAAGGCTGAAAAACTTATATTTGTGCTCACTGAAAACTTTCCATTGCTGGATTTCTCCTTTAATAATGACTTGAGTTGGAGAGATGTCTAAAGATCATTTGCTTTATTTAGAGGCAGGAGATATTGCATATACTTAATTACAGAGGCAGATGAGAATAACCCAGATGCAAAAATACCATTTGAATTTTAAAAATGGAAAATTAAAAAAAAGGAAAAGAAAACATTATATGGACATGGATTTGTTGGACCGTTTGATTTGGAAAATTTCACTACCATAACCATTGGGTTTATGCTAGTTTTAACTACCCAATTTAAGGTTTAGGTTCTGTAAGATTGTTTTTTAATGAATACTTTTATTAAGGATATATAAATTGATAAAAATTTTAACTTACTTCCTGTTCATCAAAGAATGCTTAAAAAGTCTATCATGGTTTCCAAAATGTATTAAGCAGTACAACTGTTTTCAACATTGATAAAAACAATAAACGACATATTTATTAATAACATTTTTTTGTTTTGTTAAAATAGCACTTATTTTTTAGTAAAATTACTGTTTGTTTGTATTATTATTATTATATAGCATAAACAGTGAACTTTTTTTTTTTTTTTTTTTTTGAAGGAGCTTATGATACTAAAGACTGGAGTAATGGCTGCTGAAAATTTAGCTTTACTATCACAGAAATATATTTAAATATTACAAATAAATATTAAAAAATCTATAAAGAAATATTAAAATGGAACAGTTATTAAATTAAAATGTAATCTATTTTTTTTTTTTTTTTACTGTATCAAATATGTGCAGCCTGCTATCTGCTTTCAAACATATTAAAACATCTTATTGAACCCAAACTGTTGATCGTTATTGTATTTTAAAAAAAGAAAAACATTATATCCCAAGGTCCTATAATTCAAGAAAATGTTAGAAATTTTGACTAGTTCTTTTCTGTTCTTGTATTACCTTTCTTTGTAGAAACTGATCTGGACATCTCAGTTTTCCTTCTCATTGCAGGTAGATACAGACACCCACCATGTGGTAACTGCTTGGGTTGCACATAAAAGACAGAATGGATAGTGTTGGGGTTAAAGGTCACAGGGGGGCAGGTGGCCATTTAGCTGACCTTTGATCCCAGACCTCACATGGCAGTCACACCCACAACTGATCAGATTAGATTTAGTTTAACCTGCCACGAGGAAGCAATATAAAACATAACCAAGCACTTAGCCTTTGCAAACTAAATTGTTTTATATCATTAAATGGGTTCATTATTCAGTTCCCTGACATGTCTTATCTCTTTAAATTTTTAAATAGTCAAAGCACATTATATTTATGTGTTTTTAAAAGGCTTAGGTGAGATTGTGGTTTGTACTGGTTTATATAAACAGAGAGAATGCGAACGCTACGTCACTGATTTAATATTCATGAGCCAATCTGATAACTTACAGCTTCTGGCTGCACGTACTGTATGAACCCTGAATCATTTTCAGTGACATCTCTCTATCTAGAGAATGTGAAACTGATGGGGTTTTTTGTAATGACAATGACAGATTGTAATGACAAATTTTACAGAACTTTAAAAGTGCATAATGTTATTCTTATTAGCATTACTTACCTATAGTGAATGGGTGCCGTCAGAATGTGAGTCCAGACAGCGGATGAAAACATCATAATAATCCACAAGTAGTGTGAGTAATCAACAAGTTGTGTGTATTTAATGAACAAATACAACAAAATCATCTACATCTTGGATGGCCTGAGGATGAGTACATTTTCAGCAAATTAACATTTGGGTGAAGTATTCCTTTAAACCACATAAAAATGAAATCAGAATGACCTTTTAATTGTTTTTGCAGCTAGGTAAATCATCTTTAAGACATCTTCTGGATATTGCAGACACAGACCTACAGTATAATAACGGTCATATCCTTTTACAGTTTAACTCAGAAGTATTTATTGCCATCATGTACTCATGGCTGACCCTCAGGTTAAGTGCATTTGGCTTTGCTTTTGAAAGACTAGCAGACAGTTTGTATGTAAGAATTCCATATTCACAAGAATCATGAATCAGAATCAGATCTGTTTATTTGAATAGAAGCAGGCTTATACATCAGAAGTGAGTCGATCCTTAGGATAGTCAGCACGATGGAAGAAAAGCACTCATGTTATATCATCCATATACAGACAGAAAGCATAAGACAGTGTTACAGAAACTAAAATCTTTAACTGTATAAGTGATACATTTATCTAAAGTAAATTCAAATCCCCACAGAGTGATAACGTGATGGAATGGGAGGATGCTGAAGATTTGAGGATGTTTATGTAGGTCTGGACCAGGATGGGAGAGGTTGTTTTTAAGATGCCTCAAGTAGTGCATCATCTCAGTGACTTAACTATAACTGTGCTGTAAATTAACAGGGGGTGAATTAAGTGATGTAAAGCAGGGGTTCTCAAGCTTTTGGGGGCCAGGGACCCCTTACAGGTAAGAAAATTTGCCAAGGACCCCTTCATAATTACAACAGTGATCAAGCATATAATTTGTACTCTTAAATGCCATAAGAACTTCCGTTTTTCATTTTCCTAGATTCCAATTTAAAGGGTTAATTAAATGTAATCAATCAGTAATCTTAAAACATTTCTGATAAGTTGAATTTATAAGTCTTTAATTTTATTAATTAAAAATTGTATTACAATTTTTACAATAATATATTCATATGGAATGTTTTACTTATTTCAGAAATTGTTGTTTTAATTTTTCTGTGTCTATAATTTATTACAAACATAAAACATTGACAATTTAATCTTTTAAAATCAAATCAAATGAAAATGTTGCAATTCCTTTTGATTTTGACAGTGGTTTGACAGAGGTTTACTGTAAAAAAATAAATTAAAAATAAGTAAAAATAGTGTGATTGTTCCTTTTAAAAATAAATTTTAATAATTGTTTTATTATATTCTTCTTCTTCTTATATAATCTACTACTATTACTTCTACATTGAGAACATTCTATTGTACAAACGTAATGGTCAATTTTCTTGCCATATAGCTGTGCTGCGATGGTCAGAAACAAATACGAGATCATGCTATACCGCGACTGTCAAGAGCTTTGTTCTAGCTTTACATTTTTATTTTAATGTTGTAATTAGCGATTCATTTAATTTTATCTTTGAAACAGATTTGTTATGTGACAGTATTAACTGGCTATGTATATAGTATTATAGACTACACAACATTATTATATTATTTTTCATTTCATTTTTAAAATATTATTGTTTTAAATTACTGTCCCTGGACCAGTAGGGTACTCTTCTAATAAAGTAGCTGTAGTTGGGACAGATTTTGCCTTGTGCACAAAATGAGATGCATGAAAACAGTACTACAAGGCTTCAAATGGTCAAAATAATCCCTGATGTTTTTTTAGTTGGGATATTAGATATTTTTTTTTTTTTTTTTTTTTTTTTAGTTTTGTGTTTTTATTATAGCTTTTCTAATATGTCTATATAGGTTTTATTAATTTTTATTTTAGTTATTTTAGTACACAAAGTTAAATGAAATGAAAATTAGAAAATAAATAGCTGAAATAATATATAAATATATATTTTTAAATATTTGTATTTCAGCTGACATTTATTTCAAGTACTGAAAGTGTTTTTCATGGTTTTGGTTTTAGTTAACTATAACAACCCTGATCAGCACAAATCTGTCAGAAAAATTAATTATCAGGTAGAGCTTTTGTATAACACACAAAAAGTTATTTTGAAAAATGTGTGCAATTAATTGTAATTGTTTACTTGTTCATACAATGAAAGTCAGTGGGGTTCAATGTTGTTTTGGACTTCAACGTTGATGAAAATATCTTATTTTGTGTTCGACTGATGAGAGACAGTCAGGATTAGAACAACATGAGGGCGAGTAAGTCATATAATAGTTATATAGTTATATAATTTTAAAATTTTTGGATGACGTATCCCTTTAAGAAAGAGCTGTCTTCATACCAGAATGATTGAAAACCCACATGAGGAAAAACCCATAACAGAGAAATAGCAGTTCTATCTGGGCACCAGCTGTTGTTTCGTGAGAAAACACACGCCATTTCTTTTTGTTTTCTCTCTGAAGATCCGGCTGGGATCTGCCTGAAGCAGCTGGACCAGAACACTGGTTCTGTATTACATAACACGAGTTTTGTGTGTGTGAGTGTGTGTGTGTTACCACAGCACTAAACAATTTGTTTTGCTTACCAGTGATGTAATGTTGACCTCTTTAACCAGTGAGTACAACCTCAAGAGTTTTGCTGATTTAAGTTGGTCAAGGTGGTCTCTAGATCTGGCAGACTGATTTCTAGCTGGTTGGTCAGTTTGAAAGAGTCCAAAACTCCTTTAAAACACTCAAACCTGACTGAGAGACAATCTAAGACTGGTAAACCATCTCAGAGTTTTTTTTTTTAGCAAGGGATGGAATAATTGGCAGATACTGAAGCAGAAACTCTGTCTCTGAGCTTTTGGAGCTCTTCATGAGTGTAAAAAATAGCATTGTGGCAACAAAAACCAGAAGTTAACACGTAGCAGAGGCTAAACTCTTTGTCTGCCAATACAGTGAAACTTGAATTGAAAAATAAGAGAATGCATCAAACTACACAGTTGTTGATAGCCTACCTCCTGTTTTTTGGATTTATTTGTCAAGAGAGTGATTTATTTGTCTTCTCTCAATGCTATATATTACGTACAGCTTATTTTACAATATAATTATGCAATTAACTCAGTATAGTGAAAGAAGTGTGCTTGTATTTAAGGGACAATTGCATAAGTTACATTCTGATCACTCATCATTATAAATGTTTAGGTTTAAATGAAATATTTCCCAGTGTAACATTCGTGCAAAAGTTAATAAATGGGTGCGTTGATGCAGACAGCTAAATTATTTTATATCTGAGAAGAGGGGTTTAATTTTTTTTTTAAACGTATTTGCAGCTGTGCTCGCCTTGTACATACAAATGTGCATTAGTCACTTCATCTATCATAATGCACACCACCCAGATTCGTGTCACACCTTATAATATGCCAAACATTAATACTTTCCAAGCTGTAAGAAACTGTGAATCTCCATCACATGTTTTTTATCACAGGATGTCTACCAACTTTGGCCCAACAGATTTAGTTTTTTGTGTTGCTTTTAAAAGCAACTTCACCGTCATTTTTCACAGAGGTCATTATTCCTCTAGTGACCATGTGTAGGCTGCTAAATGAATAGTCTGTTTACTTGCATGAACAAGTGCCAGCGAAACCGAAGAAATTGATCTAAACACACTCTGGCTGTGCCGTCTCCTTCACCAAACTGTGTGTTTTTCTATACTCGACCCTGGCTTGAACCGGAGGAGGAATGACCTCCGCTGGGACCATCCCACTGCTCTAAAAACAGTTGTCTGAGCGTCATAGAACGGCTTGGCACACTCCAGTAAGCAGCCCCAGCGGGCCTCACAGAAAGCCGTGTTTATCGGCCAGTGTCACGGGCCCATGTGTGTTTATAGGGACGGCTCCAGAGAGCTGATATTAACTGTGTGACCTAAACAGTTATTTTAAAATGATTGCGTCCGCCCCAACAAAAAAAAAAAACTTCCCTATATAAAAAGATGTTATAACAAAGATATGAACTTGTTTAGGGGTCGTTCTGCACTGTAATCACACATATATTGTTTTTGAGATTAAAAGATGTGAGGAAAATGATAGACAGGCAGGATAAAAGAACCTTGGAATGGGTAATGAGAACTGAAAGTTAAAGTGCACCTATTATACCATTTTTAATATATAGCCTTTCATGCATTGTGTAATGTAGCAGTATGTGAATGCAAACGATGTTGTAAAGCCAAAAGTGCACGATAAATAAAGTTATTGTCTCCCAAAAGAAAGAATCATCTCGAACAGTGTAAATGAGTCATTAGTACTTCAAATCCCATTCCGTTCCCATTCTACGTTGGCCGGCCGCGAACAACTTGACTCGCCCTCGAATACGTCTTTTTACTGACGACTGCTTCTCTAATCTTGGGGAGTTCAATGAGGTATTCACAGAACACTTGCTCTTGAAAGATGGCTCAGTACCCAGTTTATTTGGACGAGCTGACTCAACTTAATCACAACCTGTAAGTATGATAAATAACAGATGTTTATATCAAAATACGGAGCTATGGCAAATGGGCGTATCGTTTCTGACACACACTGTACAGGGTAGACCAATGACAACAGACTGGTCCATCTGACCAATGAGAGCAGACTCGGCTCACAGAAAGGAGGGGTTTAGAGAGACTGAATCTTAGAACTGCTTCGAACGAATCGTTTGAGAATCGTTGGAAAATGAGGTGATATTAAATGCATATTTTGAGAAAATGAAAGCGTTGTTTGACTTTGCATGCATGTAAACCTATTGTAGGAGACTCTCAGAGCAATATTAGGAACTGGTAGGAAATGGTATAATAGAGGCACTTTAATGAAGGAAAAGAATTATGAGATGTTACATGAATCTTGAAGAAAATGAGGAATATGAGTCTTAGTAAAAGAATTTATTAACTTTATTTGTATGTGTGTGTAGTTTTTTTATACTACATCATATTACATCAATTTAATTTAATTAGATTTTATTTTTAGATTTTAGCTTTTAATATTTTAGGATTTCATTTTACTTCATTTGATTTTAGTAATTTTATGTGCTTTTGTCATTTTTATTATTATTTTTAACACTTCTGTTTAGCTTTATTTTTTTATTTCAAGTTTCAGATTTTATAAATTATAGTGCTTCAACACAAACTTACCTAAATAGGGAACATTTCTAATTTTCTATTAGTTTTTCATCTAATATTTACATTTTATTTATATATATTTCAACTTCATTTCAGTTAAACAAAAGGTTTTTCATAGTTTTGGTTAACAGTGATAACCGTGATATACAGTATATTCAGTTTATTTAATATATTGGACATTTTAAATAGATTTCATCATTTGGATTAAAACCAACTGTTTGTTTAACAGTTGGCACTTCATTTAGCTTTATACTCAGTTTATTTACTCAACACTATATGATTCCTCATGCCATGTTAACTAACTGTGACATTCTTTTGTTCGTGAAACCCAAAAGAATATATTTATAAGAAAGTTTTTGTCCATGTTATCAAAGTCAATGAGGTCTTAAATAACGCTGGACTCCATTGTATGAAAACCCACAATTTTTTTTTTTTTTAAATTCACAGAAGAAAGAAACCAAAACCAAATGGGCTTTTAAACACAATTGTGGTATAAATAGTTTCCATTCCCATACTATACAGCAAGCTGAACTCAATGTGCCAGTTAGTGATGAGCTTGAGGCAAGCGAGTGCTTTTCTCTCCAGCAGAGACTGTGATTAAAGCCTGCTGAAATTAAAGAGTGTGTTTGTGAAATGGTCTCCAGATCCCTATGCAACAGTAAAGCACCTTTCCATTGTCATATGTATCTGGACCATGAAGTGCCTGCAGCCACAGAGAGAAAGCAAGAGTTTACTGCATCCCACTTCAGGAATTGTTGTTTCAGAGTGTCATGTACAAACAATGGAATCGTGGAATTTTCTGCTCAGGGAACATTTCTATAGAGGTTGTAAGTTGATGATGTCGGATGTGAATAGAAATATTTTGAGCCTAGAGGTTAGTCCATATATGGAACGACACATTGTGAGTAAGCAATATGAGCTGGAGTTTGTCTTTTCATGTTTCATGTCTCCTCTCTCACTATTTCAATCAACAAAGTGGCAAAAAGGTATTTAAAAGATATTAAAAAGTACATTTTTATAGAAAATGTGATGTGTAAGAGTCTACAAAACTTGCGAACACAATTCCAAGATTGTCTGTGAGGTTTTCAGTGTGTAACATTTTGTTTAATATGGTGTTGTGGTCTGTTCTCATCACACATTTTGAGTCAAATTATACGTCATAGTTATAAATTTGTAGTTATTGGTTTGCTTGAATTATGTGTTTGTTGACCGCTGTAAAGTCAAATCTTTGTAGAAGATCTTTTTGATTGAAATACATTTAAATTCATACCTTACTTGGCATGTTTATAGTTCCGAATTACTTTTCCTTTAAACTCACAATAGCAGTTTTTCAATAAATAAGACCCATGCCACAGAGGAATGAGCCTCATTTTTTTGTGGGCATTGTTGATTTTGTTTGTTTTCTCATAAATTTATGCTTTGAAAGTTGATTTACAAATTGGAAACAACTATGAACAAATCAAAGACATCTGGCCATGACAGCAACCCAGCATTCATGCATCTTTAGGAGGAGAACACAGTCATGATTGCAATAATTCAAAAGCACACTCAAAAACAGATGCAGTATACTGTATATAAAGTAAATAAGCTGATAATGGAATGAGTGGATGAATGTTTCAAATAAAGTCCACTCTATGTATTTATGGTAATCATATATTTATACATACATTATATATATATATATATATATATATATATATATATATATATATATATATATATATATATATATATATATATATATATATATAATTTTAACATTTTTTTAAAAGTAAAAAATAAGGAAAACTATTGCAGTTTTGTAACTGTCTTGCCAAAATCTACACCAAAATAGTTGTTTTTATTTACAAAGGATTTACAATTTACAAAGGAAATATATTTGGGTCTGCTGATAAAAATATACAATTTTCATATTGCTCAGTGTTTCAGGAAAAGAGGGAAAAGAAAATAGTGAAAAAGTACCTCCCTTTCCATTAGATGCAAATCCAGTATTTCCAGGCTAGGAATATGCAAATGATTACACTGTCAGTAGCCACTCACAGATCACTTTGAAACGACAATAGAAAGTGGACAACCTGATCTGGCTCCCTCTGCTGTGCTGTGCAACATTAATACCAGGCCAGATTGAGTTCGGGAGAACGGCTATTACCTTTTGCCTTGAGGACATTTATGAGTGATGTGGCCAGTGATTCCTACTGACCAGCATCTAAAATGACATTGAACTGAAAGCAATATATCTCGTACTCAAATGATGTGTGCATAATGTCAAGTCCACTTACATTCCATGTATTTTCATGTAAGCCACAGACAATTTTACCACTATCATACTTTAAAGCACTGACCGTACTACATTTGACCCGTATAAAAGCTGTGCTCTCTGACTTTTTTCAAGGAAGGCGTGTGACGGCCCCAATCCATCGGAAAAACCCTGCTGTTCTCTGCAACTGGCCTCTCAACAACCCATCCAACACGGGTGCCAGGCGGCAGTGCTGCGGGTGGAATTTGCTACCGTGTGCGTGTTGTGTTTGTGCAAGCAGTCCTGCGAGGGAGTTATTGACCAGCAGAGCGGTGCCATAAGCCACATCAGTACTGTTAGATCCCATAGCGAGCATGGTTCGCATTATTCCATCTTTGCTGACATCCCTTCAGCATCCCACTAAACTCTCAGTGCAATTCATCTGGGTTCATTCAAGTTTCTGAAGAGTGGAGTTGGTTTACAGTTTCAAAGGCAACATTGGTCAACAACATGCCTGAAATAAATAAGCTGTTTTGCCCGTTTTTCCAAATTAGGGTGGTCAAAAAATAAAATAATAAGAATTAATTAATTAATTAATTAATTAAATCCCCACTTTTTTATTGTATCTATTTTTTATTATGTATTAGATTTTATTTTATGCATTTATTATAACATCAATATCCACATCCGCTTAGCAGGTTGTTGTTCAGAATAATCCCGATCTCTCAATATGATTTTGCCATTTCCTTTTCTGTCTTTTTAACAAAAACATGGGCTTTCATGCTTGTGTGAAAACGTAAAAGAGCCGTGTCTCTTGTGTGGCAATTCAAAAATGAATTGACAGTGATTGGGACTTCTGAGACGTAAGGCGTGATGGGGTCAGTGCAAAGGGTCACCCGGCGTACATTTCCAGAGGTGCTTTTGGCATGTTTATTTTTCCTGTTAAAATGACCACTGGAAATGCTTGGTCTTTTAATTCTCAAGGGAAAGATTTGTCAGAGGTGGCACGAGTCTTAGTTTTGATAGGGTTGGCTTCCTGCTCACTCTGAGCTTTAGTAGACCTTAGAGAGGTCAATAGTAAACACAGCCAGCTCTTAAAAACATCTTATATAAGTAGATAACCTGGCTGTAAAAAATAATTTAATCAAAAGCTGTAGTAACGATCTGTCTGATTTAATATAATATAAAATAATATAAAAATTTGTATGTAATAAATTCTAATCTAAATTATATGAATATATATATATATATATATATATATATATATATGTGTGTGTGTGTGTGTGTGTGTGTGTGTGTGTGTGTGTGTGTGTGTGTGTGTGTGTGTGGACTTGACTACTGTTAAGATTTTTTTAGGTTTTTGCTCTTTTTAGAGCCTAATGGACATGATCATTTTGAATTTGTTATGAAATCGTTGTATGGAAAGAGCTAAAAGAATATTTTTGTGTTTAATGGGTGAAAAAAACTGCCTTCGGGTTTGGAACATCATGAGAGAGAGTAATTACTGACAGAATTTTCATTTTTGAGTCTAATTTGATCTATTGACTAAACTGTGCAGACATTGTCGGCACATCAGTGTTTATTCAAATGCATTTTCAAACATTTATTTGAATGTCACATTCCCTGAAAGCACATCGAGTTATTATTACCCCGAGTCCATTTTGAGGCCATAACTCCTCTTGCAGCCATTAACCCCTCTGTCTCTGCTTCTCCTCTCTGATATCCCCAATCTATCACTTTTCTCCGTACATGGTTTGATGCCTTAATCACCTCCAGCTGCGGAGGCCAGATGAAAGACAAACACTCACAGTTATGGAGACATGAGAGAAAACGGGGAAACTGTACTCTATAGTCCCTCTGCACCGGTCCTCCTGGTGTCATTAGTCCTCTTTATGCTGAATTGGCCCTTCTGTGATCTTCTGCCAAAAATCTGCACCTTACCCCAGTCGAAAATACCTGCTGCTACCCCTCCCCGTCACCGTCAAGGCCAGAGATGAAAAGCTCGAAGCTGTGTTATTTTAGAAACCAACACCTTTCAAAATTCTTCCAACCCCAATATTTACATCCAAAACTCCGACATTTACACCATTCCTGACATAAATTGTGGTCGACTACCAGAATACGAGTCTGCATCTGATAAAAACGCGAAACATGACCAGTCCATGTCAGCAGCTTCTTTCAACCTGAGACTTTTTGACTCTTTCTGGACATTTCCTGATGATAGTGTCCTGGCGGGCGGCTTGTACCTGGATGGAGCCCAGCTTCCTTGCATGAAGAAATAATTAGTGCTCAGTGATCTTGACATGTATATGATGTTTTACAGGCATCCCATTATACTGCAGATCCCTTTTAATGGACATCTGGAGAGTGCCGCGTATACTTCACAGATCTGGAGGAGCGCTCCGATGATGTCATGCCGATCCATTACTCAAAGGAAGGAAATATGTACAAGTGATGTTTGCTAATATGAAACCGCCATATTGCGCCCATTGACAGCTTGTTCTGAGGTGTAACAACGCAGTAGATGCAGGTCACGGTGACCTTTGGGGTTACTGCCAGCCACTTAAAAGTGCGTCATTTAAAAAATTCACTATGAAGAGAATGCATCTGGTATGTTTCATAAAACATGTCTGTGTTATGTTATTTGCTGTTTTTGTCCAAGTGGACGACCATTGGAGATTTTTGAGCAACTCTTGGCAGTGAGTGGATGCAGTGAATCTGTTATGTTTTATCAAGCTGTAAGCTGTTTTGACAGTGGGGTAGCTTATTGGAAGATGTGATTGTAAGAAAAACTGTGATAAACAGCAGTATTTAAAGGTATAGTTCAGCTAAAAATGAAAACTTTCCCATTGTTTATTCACCGTCATCTCATTTAAAACCCATATGACTTTTTGGAACACAAAAGGAGATAATTTAATGAATATCTGTGCATTAAGGACAGTGGTAGTGTACATCATAAATCACCTCAATGATTAAAGCAATACATGTTCCAACTGTTTTTGCCTGAAACACAACCCAAATTGTAATCATTTATACTTTATAATCACAATAACCACTATGAGCTATTCTATTGTCTGCCATCCAGAGGTGGCAGGCATGCAACTTTTGCACTGAAGAAGCAGGCAAAAAATTCCATTCATCATTCAATCAGACATTCATTAAATATTTCCTTTGATATTTCAGATATATTTCAGAAGAAAGCAAGTCACATGGCTTTGGAACAGCATGAGTGTAAAAAAATCATAGATAGATAGATAGATAGATAGATAGATAGATAGATAGATTTGCTAAACTATCTTGAAAAAAAAAATATCAAAAAAACTCTTAGGCCCTGTTTACACTAGAGCGTTTTCATTTTAAAATAGCGTTTACACTGGCGTTTTCACTGCATTTCAGAAACTATCTCCGTCCACACTACAAAACTGAAAACGCATGTCACATGACCATTCATGCAGGTACAACCATAGATATATACAGTATTAGTTTTCAAGGTTAAAAAATGACAGAGTATTGTAAACGAATGGCATAACCAAAGCAAAAGGGTCTGTTTACCAAATGCCAGAGTATTGTTAACGAATGGCATAACCAAAGCAAAAGTCGTTTTCAAAAGTCTTAGTTTTCAAAAAAAAAAAAATGCCAGAGTATTGTTAACGAATGGCATAACCAAAGCAAAAGTTATGCATTTTAAAACGAAAACGCACAAGTTTAAACATAGCCTTAAATATACCTAAAAACATTGTTTTCATCAAAAAGAAAAAAAAAACTTCAACAAGTCACATGACTGAATAATTCAAGATATGTGGTTGCTTTTAAACATGTAAACATGTTGCTGTTAAAATAATAATAACCAGTCGCTCCCAGTCATAAGGCATATGCAATACTAGAAAAATACGTATGTCATAAAATTTTGTCTGGTTGTTCTAAACACCAAGTCATTTATCAGAGCCACTGTGGTTTCCCTAGAGGCTACAATAAAATAAAATTACATCAAATAAATTTGCAACATGGATAAAACAAGAATGCTCACTGGTCTTAAAGAAGCAAGACATGTTACATGCTTCAGCTCTGTGACTGTAATGAGCCGAAGGGATGTGCGGCTTTCACTCGGCCGCTGGTCAAGTGGGCCAGAAAGTAGTAGGAGGTATCCCATTTCCCCCTCTTCCTCAGCTCTCTGAAGTCATGCCAAGAAGAAAAAGAAAGAGAGAGATCGCTCAATAAACAGCTGCAATAACTCATAGCATGTCCTTCAATATATATCAGTCCATGTCTTTCTGTCCCCTTTCAGCACTCTCTTTACACTTCCATCCATCTCTATTTTTACTCAGTCCCTGTTTTCATATTTGTATCTATCCATCAGTCATTGTTCGTGCATGTCCTCCCATGGGTTTGGGAATCGTTCATCAGTGTGCTGTTTTAGTCTGTCTGAAGTCATATGATGTGAATGATAGCTTCAATAAAATGCTTTATTGAAATTATTGGGAGCATAGTATGTTTATGGTGTTCTTGGCTTTGTCTGTAAGTATCCTTCTGAGAAAAGAATGTGCTGTTTTCTGTTTGATCTCTTATCATCCCCGCTATGGAATGAAATGAGATATAGCACCAGATTGAAAATATGAAAGCCATATTGTGGCTTAAACTGAGAGACTTTTGATATTAACTCTAAATTTCAGACAGTAACCTGTATTTAAACACCACTTTTAAACTAGAAGCCTTGGTTGGTCAGTTTACCCCCAAATTTAAATTTTTTCATCATTTAATTATTTCAGTCTTATATTTAGAGAATTTCTTTCCTCCATGATTTTTTTTTTTTTTGCTTCTGCTCTTTTATTTTAATGTTTAAAAGCTTGTATTTTTTTTTCTAGTTGTTTTCAACTGTTTTGTGTTTGTCATTGATAGATTTGAAGTGCAGTAGAGTGTACTACATGTGTAGTATGGTGTTTAACTACAAATTTATTTATCACAATAAAGATTGTAAAATGCTGTGCATGAATATTAGCCAGTGACTCAAATTTACTGGTGAATCATTTTCTTTAATTCATTGAAAAGATTCATCCAAACAGTCTAATTCGCTAAAATGAATCAGACCTCCCAATAAATAAATGAGAATTGATATTTTAAAAAATGTACATTTGGTTATGTATTTGGTTAATGTATAATGTTGTGTGAGGTTCTTATTTTTTGTCAATTTGTTAATCTACTACATAGGCGAGGATTTTATTTGTTTATAAGTTTAGCCAAGTTTAATCACTTATATTGTAAGGACTTTTGTCTGTTAGCATTGTTGTTTTCATCAAACTCTGCATTGGGCACATTATAGTTGTTAACTGCTTTTACGATACTTTTTTCAAATGCTTTTTGGTCCTTTTTTTGTGGTTTGACAGTCTCAGACCCCCACTACTTTCATTGTACTGCAAATATCTGCTTTGAAATTGAGCTATTTTTTATTTTTGAGTGAACTATTTCTTTAACTTTTGTTAGTTCCTGTATTGTGTTTTAGCCTTTTATAGTTTCCCAACTTAACCACAGTTCCCATATGTGGAACTTGCTGCAAGTTTGTGCAACATTTAAATAAAAAAAACAATTTCTTCGATCAAAGCTCTTGACATTAGCTGCAAAGAAGGCAAGATGTTTGAAACTGAGCTCTTTTTCGTGAGATTACGCTGTTTCAGTTGGATCACCCTGTGGGTTGCTTGTTATTTAAGCAAAGTCACCACTGTACTCTCCCCATGTCATGTTTGTAAAAGAGACGTCGCTCCAGATGACCCCAGTGCCAAGTTACACCAACTCGCTGTCTTGTACTGCTGTTATTTGGGGGTTTTGTCTGTGTTTGGCTGATGTAATCTTTGGTTTTATGTTTATTGATGTCTTCACTGAGAAGATCAGTAGTACAGAACAGGCTTTGCAAAAGCAATGCTGTAAGATGGTTTGTTTAAATAGGAACGTGCCACAGAATTAAATGAAGCAGTTATGCATGCTGAATGAGCTATACGCAGCAAATCTACTTAATTCGTACCATAGTTGGATGATAGATCTTGAACTTCATTTGCATGGAAATTGTCCCACAGAACAGTTTCACAGTCCTCTATCAATCACAAAACCAAGCAATATTGTGATCAAATGACCAACTTACAGGCGACCTTGAGTCAGTGGTTTGTCGAAAGACATTTTACAGACATCCAAGTAAAAGTTGTGCATTTTCATTCCAAGGTGGTCAATTAGCAAATCAAAAACCTTTGTTGTCATATACAGCAGTCCCTCTTGGGAAAGCATCAGTCAGGTCTCTCAGTTATACATTAGTCACTAAATGAGCTGTGTAGCCTTGAGAAAACCAAATGCAGTGAAACCAGATCCTTTGCGTTAGCAAAAACTAACAAGAACTGGAAAACCTTATTTTTTCTCCCAATTAATCTTATGTTCGCTTACTTGAATGTTTCTTTTTCTCCCCAAAAAAAGAAGTCAAGAAGAATGGTGGGTGAACCACAAAACTCTACAAGTTAGCATTGGATTCCTTTGGCTCGTTTCTCAGTAACAGTTCGACCAGCCAAAGTCTCGCTTGGCTCGCTCAGAGCGGTTCACGTCTTTCGCTCGCACAAGGAGAGAGAGACACGGGAACCGTTAGAGCTCCAAAATGTGTCCAATGTCCTCACTCTTGCCTCACTTTCACACCCTGAAAATAAATTATGTATGACATTTAAACCACACTTAACTTAAAGACCAAACCTCTGTTTGTTTGAGTATCCCAAGGCAGTAACATTGGCTCAACCAATAGTTTGAGTTTGGGGGCGGGACTATCGGTTTATCCAACCAATGTAAGACGGAGAGAATGTGTTTTGAATGTTTGGAATTCACTTCAGTGGTGCAAAATTACACATTTTAGCTTTTTTAAACAACTGTGATGTATTGTTTTTATAGCTTTTGAGATGAGTTAAGAAAATTATTGGGTGAAATTCAGTTTTTGAGGTCATCTAGGCCTAGCTCTTGTGTGCTGTTGGCGTGTCTGAGTCTACGTGTCTTCATGAGTTAAGGTGAGGAAAAGCACAGAGGATTTAGCAGAGATTTCGAGAAAGCAGCGCAAGCACTCTTTGACCCATTTATGATTCAGTCAAGATTGAGATTCCACTAACCTTCTTATGAACTGTTATTGTACTGGCAAAGGCAACCCTGTTCTTGAACAGTACATCCCCAAATCCCTCGGCTCCTGTGTGTGTGTGAAAACGTATATGCGTATTTTTGTGTTTGCATGCACTTTAGGTGCCCCCTCAGGACCCAAAAAGACAATCATTCAATCAGTCATCATTATTACTGGCATCTCACCACATATTCAAACACACTCTAAAAAATTATGAGCTTGGGTTTCTCCCCTTTTTGAGAAGCCACTTTATTTAAATCCTTTTTGTTGGCGAGATGGAAAAAGAAACTCTATCCCACTTCTGGTTTCAGTCTTCTACCTTTGAAGCTTTTACGTGCTTAATACTGATTGTTTCCCATCGACTTATTGCATGTACCATACGTATAGTCAACCTGACAGATGTTTTAAAGATGGCTTGTTGAGTACAGTAATAAATACATGATTTCTTATTGTGACCAACATGCTTCTTTTTCTGTTCAAGCAGCTCTGTGACCGAGAGGAAATATTTATCTTACGGTGCTGCTTTGGAGCTCTTTAGTTGGATTACACTGAGACCCACAAGTCCCCCAGACATTTCCCAGCTTTCTCTGCCCAAGCCAGGCTTTTATGGAAAATGGCTTTGTCCATGAAGCAGATCCTTGGTCAAACCGCCCCTTCCATGGTTTGTTACCTCAAGCTCTCGCTGTTCAGGCCTCAGGCGTCCAACTTCTGTCAAGCTAGCATGAGAGGAATAAAGATAGGTAGTGTGGTGTTTATGAATATTGTGCCCCAACACCCCCCACCCCCTGCCCCCGGCTCGGTTGTTAAAAATCAAGGTTTGCTTGATGGTTAAAACGTGGAACATCTCTCCACTGTGGACTGAGACTTCTCGTCTTCATGATGATTATTTTTCCTACACTTGCTCCACGGCCTCTGCCAGAACCCGATCTCAGACTCAAATACCCTCATCTCAATGTCATCAGGATCTGTTTGCACAGTTTCAGCCGTCATCCACTCCAGACGGCCCATGGCCGAAGTGTAATGTTGTTTGAGAGTTGGTAAATGTCAGCCGAAGCGGTATTTTTCCTTTTATTTGATGAATAAGAAGCTGAATAGAAAGTAATTTCACTTTCCGTATTTGCATGGAATGGTATTTCATTTTCTCCCAGATAGTCATCACCTCTATACAAGTCTCTTTCTGTCTTTCTTTCTCTCTCTCTTGTTCCATTTGTTTATCTGTCTGATGTTCTCTCTTGAGCTGTGCGCTGTGGCTGTGAAAGTCTTTATGTCTGCTAGCTGCCAGTAGCTTCCCTCCTTTTGGCTTGATTGATCAAACCCAAGTGTAGAAGAGGAGCTCTCCATGTGCTCTTTTAGTTTACCGCAGTATATGTACCTGCCGCAGAGCACCAGAGCAACATTTGATTGCCAAAGGCTGTGAACCAAGTTAGATAAATGTGTTCAGTGGTATTGCTCAGAGGAGTCGCAGGTTTATTTGTGACAGGAAAGTGCTGAGTGTTGTTGGAATATAAAATGAAGAAAATAAAAATTTAAATTCAATCTAGAGCTTGAGGGTATGTTGAATATTCGCAATATATTTTTTCTACTCTTTTTTTTTTTTTTTTCAACATTGTATTACAAGGCACATATTATTCAGACACGTTTCCTGAAGATCAAGTAACTTTGTTTCACAATCTCTCCTTGCCTTATGAAAGTAACAGTATTTTGACTGATGTTTTGATATCTAGTCTCATTTATATACTTAACTTAAATATTTAATATATAGTCTCAATTCAGTTTCAGCAGTGAAGTTTCATTTCTTCTAATAATTTCAAGTTGTTTTAATGAACTAGTTTTAGTTGAACCTTGGATTCAATAATCTGTTTACATTTGTACCTAAATGTTTTAAATGAAAATATATGTTTGTAAATACTGTATTGATTTATTTTCGAAGTATTATCATATTGGTATATTTAAATAAATAAATATAATTTATTATTATTAATATATATACTGAAAAAAATATATATTGTAAACATGCCTAGATAATTTTTTAGTATTTATTATTTTTTATTTATTTACTTTTTTAAATTTGTAATTTATTTGGCAACAGTTTGTTTAAAAATGATTGTTTATATGAAACCATTGAAAAATGATCATGACTTTGAATGATTTCAGGGCATGATTTCAACGCATATTGCATATAAATATTGATATCGGATGTCATAAAAAAGGCTGAAAATATTTCGATTTCTTTGTTTTGTTTTGTTTTGTTTTGTTTTATTTTGTTTTCACTCAGCCTACCCACAAAAGTCATATACTGCTGGTTGGATATCAATTCTTACATAATTATTACTATTCAGTGTAAAGACAATCACTGTATAAATAAAGGTTAGAACCTTTGATTAAATACCATTGAAACTTGAAAGTGTCTGGCTTCTCTCCTTAAGCTTTTTGGGACATTTGGCTAAACATTAATCTGATGTGTTCTCTTCTCTTCCAGGTTACAGCTACTGATGCGGATGGTGGCTCTTTTGGCTCCATCTCCTACTCTCTGGGCTCTGGTCCAGGCAGTGTGACCCCATCTCAGTTCACTGTTGGCAAGCACAATGGACAGATCTGTACTACCACCAGCCTGGATCGTGACCAGGGACCAGCCAACTACGACTTCACCGTCACAGCTGTGGATGGGGTGAGTGTCCAGTGACTCCCAGCAACCACATCCCTCACCAATTCAATTGTGACATCAACTGTGCCTGGATTATTTTCAGAAGTGCAGCAAATATTGTCTGTTTAGGAAGCCAGTGAGGAAAAAATTGCCTGCATAGTAATTCTTCAGTAGCGGTTTAGCATGCTGTGCCTAAGTAATACTTTAAAGCGCTAGGCGTCAAAGAAAGGAAATTTCAGGAGACACATTAAAGCAATCAAGGGCAGCTGGGCCCTAAAGAGCATCAGCTTGTAATATTTAATAAGTTGAGGCTTTTCCTGACATGCCATTTGCTCCATATGGGATGCCAGGCGGGCAAGATGTTTAGCAGCAAGAACCGTATCCCACATGTACACTGTGCCCTTGGCAGATTGCAGTTCTCTACAGGGAATATAACCAATTTATTTTCTCCCTAAAAGTAGCCTTTGAAATGTTTCAGTGTTTCTTGCATATTTTAATCCAAATATTTTGTCTAGTATAGTTACTTTAGTCAATTGTGAATATTTCCTGTGTCTTAAGATTTTAAGGCTATGGAGCCAGCCTTCATCAGTTGGTTGTATTGTTACCTAGCTAGATTTTGTTGTATGTTCATATTGGTTCAATCTTTAATGACCATTGAAGAAGATTTAATCTTGGCTGTGTTTTCCTAGGGTGGACTGAGTTCAGTGGCCTATGTGCGTGTGGACCTGATAGACATAAATGACAATCGACCAGCGTTCTACCCTCTGAACTATGCAGTGAGCCTGAGTACGCAGAGCACCCCAGGAACCTCCGTCCTGAAGGTGACTGCTCACGATCCAGATGCTGGAGATAACGGCAGAGTGACATATCGGACTGTACCTGGAGGGAGCTCACCTTTCTTCACCCTCAACAAAGATACTGGTGAGACTATTAAAAGTACACATTAATTTGAGTTATTAATAGCTTGGATGTATTTTTAGTTGGTATGTATGTGTGAATACACACTTTCATTCAAAATTTTAAAGGTTGGTATTTTAAAATGTTTTCAAATAATCTTGTTCTTAACAAGGCTGCATTTACTACATCAAAAACAGTAAGAATAGCAGTATTATTGTAGCTGAAGCAAAGCTGAATTTTCACTATTACACTGGAAAAGTAATAAAAGTATTATTTTCTGTACTTTTTTTAATTGTACTGATCCCAAACTAGAATTGTAGTATGTGGGTGTGTGTATAGGATGAAGAGATATTGTGCTTTGTGTCTTGATGTATTCTGGTTCCTCTAAACCTAATGAAAATATTTCTTCTGGGTGTGCATTTTCTCAGGAGTGATTTCACTGTCGCGTGCTCTACATGGAAAGGCAAACTCAGTCATAACGATGGTGGTCTCAGCCCAAGATGGTGGGGGCCTTACTGCTCCAGTCAACGCCAGGGTCAACATCAGCATAGTGGCAGGACTGGTCGCCCCCCCTGTGTTTGAGCAAGCTCAGTACTTCTTCGTGGTCTCTGAGGATGCCCTGCGTGGAACACAAGTTGGTGTTGTGCGGGCCAGCACTAAGAATGGTGGGTGAGCTAATCTCAGAGATTTTTTATTCCCCCCTTTGGTCACAAATCCCTATTCAACACGTTAAAACACATAAACCAGACTTCAGTGTGTACCCACATTTATCAGTCACATTGGACTGCGTTCAAGTGTGCTGAAAGACGTCTTTCTGGCTTTTTTATCCATGGTGCACCACTTGTACAAATATGCATGGAACCACTGTACACACCTCATTTACAATCGACATTAATCATTGATTCTGTTTCACCGCTTAGTTTTTTAACAATTTGCTTTGGATATTTGAAGCACTAAATTCTGGTCTCATGTGTTGAAAAATAACTTTTCGTCTTTGTTTTCGTCCTACACTGTGAAATAATGGGTCTCTGGCCATTTGCCTGTTTCTACTCAGGTGTCTCGAAGGATATCTCCTACACTATTAGTTCTGGTGACCCCACAGGCTACTTCACTGTTGATTCGGAGACTGGGGCTTTGAGAACGAGCTTGCCTCTGGATCACGAGGCCCAACCTAGCTTAAATCTGGAAGTCCAGGCGCACTGCGGTAACCCCCCGGCCTTTGGCCAGACTAGGATACGAATTACAGTGTCTGACGTCAATGACAATGCGCCCGTCTTCTTGCCCTCATCTTCCGAGTCACTGATTCTACCTGAAGACACCCGGATGGGTACAGTGGTGTATAAGGTCCAAGCAGAAGACCATGATTCTGGACCTAATGGTCTTCTGAGTTTTGACCTGTTCACCGGCAGTGCCCAGAGAACCTTCAGCATTGATCGCAACAGCGGACAAATCCGCCTGATTGGCAGTTTGTCGTACGAGACCATGCCTCGCTATGACCTGCAGGTGATTGCTAAAGATAGCGGAGCACCTCAGCTAAGTTCTACCTTCACCCTGGTCATCCACGTGCAAGCAGAGAACGGCCAAGGCCCTGTGTTCGATAGTCTCACGTACCGAGTAGAACTGAAGGAAAGCACACCTCTCAACACTCGCTTCCTGCAGGTGCGAGCTGTAAACCGAGATGGCGGCATCACCCCTGGGCCGTCTTCTACGTCTTCTGCCCCACTAGCCTACCACCTGCACCCAGATGGTGATGCTGCAGGGTTTGGCATCGTGTCTGACAGCGGCTGGCTGTTCGTGAAAAGTGCCCTGGACAGAGAAGCCAAGGAGATGTACCTGCTCACTGTACTGGCCACATCAGGCAACGGACAGCTGAAGAAGACGGGTAGCGCTACAGTGCGTGTATCAGTGATGGATGAAAATGACAACACCCCTCGGTTTACCCAAGAGAGAGCATTCCTGGCAGTGCGCGAGAACTTGCCGGCAGGCACTGGCTTCGGCCGGGTGTCTGCCAGCGATAGGGATGCTGGTCTCAACGGTCGGCTGAGCTACCGCCTGCTCCATCTGGATCGGCACTTCCAGATCAACTCCCACACAGGTGAGCTTCAAATATGGTCTAACAGACCAAAATGACTCAGAATGAAAAGATCAGCTTGGTACCTAGAAAAGTCTAGTAGTATTATCTTTGTGTGTATAGAGTAGGGATGTGCGAAACTATGTTTTTTGAAAATTGACTAGTTTGTGACTTGTTTATGAATTAGTCAGCTAGTTAGTCTTAAGAAAGCACTATATAAGTTGGCTGGTTTCATGTCATGTTCATTATTTGTCTTATTGCTAAGATATTTAACACATAAATAGGCTAAGTAACTATAACCAAGCTTTTATAGTTCTTACAAAAAAAAGGCAAATAATTTGAAGTTTGAGGGTAATTGTATTCATTTTGATGGATATGAGTTCTTGAATTTAAATTTAGAGTAAAAATTCCAAATAGATTTTTAGTGTGCTCATATGTTTAAATTTACTTATTGCTAGCATGCTAACTAACAGATTGTCAACAAATAAATAGGCTAAATAACTATAACCAAGCTTTCACACTACTCACAAAAATGTGGAACATTGCTCAAACCAAGTGATTCATCTGCAATTGTAATTTTAGGTGTAGGTGGTGAACTTGTGAATTTTGTGTAGCAGCTTTAGTTTCAGTTTTAGTGTGCTGATAGTCTGACAGTTACTGATTGTTAGCATGCTAACTGACAGATATTCAAAATGCAAAATACTGTAACTATAACCAACTTTTAAAATAGAGAATATTTCTCAAATAAAGGAATTTGAAGTCTGAATTCTAAATTTTTGAGTTTGAATGTGAACCTGTAGTCCATTATCGAATGACTATTTGACAGTAACATCTTCCCAAAGAGAGATTTGTCATGCTGATAGTCTCACAGTTACTGACTGTTAACATACAAACTGACAGATATTCAACAAATGGGGTAAAATAATTACTATAACCTTTAATTTCTGAAAGCTATCACAGTCCTCACAAAAACAATGTTATTCTGACTTCTTGTTAACATGCTTTCATTTTTGAGTTTGAATGTCAAACTACAATCCAACATCTAATAAACATCCCAAATTTCTAACACACCAACAAACTAGACATCAGTGAACCTGTAGTCCATTATCGAATGACTATTTGACTGTTCTGATACATCCCCAATGTGGAGCTGTCGAACATACTAGCCATCACACACAGCTCCAGACTTCTGGCACCATGTTAACTGTGGGGGTTCCTCTTGGTGAAGTCAGGATGTACCATCTGTGCCTTCTGCCACAGATGAAATAGTGCAATAAAATAGTTTGTCTTTCTCTCTCTCTCTCTTTTTCTCAGATTTTTCATCTGTTCTGTTTTTTTAAAGGTGAGATAAGCACAAAACTTTCCCTCGACCGTGAACTTCAGTCCAGCTATCAGCTCATGGTGGTGGCTCAGGATGGAGGGACCCCTCCACGCAGTGCTACAGGCACTGCTTTCATCACGGTTCTGGATGAGAATGATAATGCGCCCTCCTTCAGCCATGCAGGAAGAGAGCTCCTGCTGCAGGTATGAGATATAATATTAGCTTCATAAATCTCGAAGCTATGTCATCCAGAGGAGAAAGACTGTACATTTTAAATGCACACAGTATATGTGCTACAGGTTAGCTTCGTCAAAGAGTTCACATGTCATGGATAATAAACATGGGCTAAAAGCAATAAAGCTCTGACTTTGGGGTCATTAAGAATATTAGAATGATTTCTGGAGGCTTGTGTGACATTGGAGTTATGGCTGATGAAATTTCAGCTTCTCAAGTAGAAAACAGTTCAATTGTATTTTTGATCAAATAAATGCAGCCTGGATAAGCATAAGAAACGTCTTTTAAAACCATTAAAATGTTTACAAAACTCTTGAATGAAATATTGTATATTCTAAAATTTCTACAAAGATTTTACAGAGGAAAAATGATACAAATTTCATATAGAGAATGAGCTGTACTGATAAAAGTGTTAACTAAAATCTCTGTACAGGCGTTAGAAGGTCAGCCATCTGGATTCCTTCTGGGAGCCATTCATGCAAAAGACCCTGATGAAGGAGAAAATGGAACTATTTTCTACTCCATGTCTGGTAAGAAAGATGCATTGAATCAAAACCGGTTGTTTTGTTGTCTTACAGTGTGTCAAAACCAGATGCAAAGCATATTGTCAGTCAACAATGAACTGGTGATTTAATTTAAAAATCTAAGATTTAGTTTGTTGTTAGGCTTGCACTGATATTAATACTAAAAACATATGCTGGTATCAAAAATATATCGTACCAGACCCATGCCATAATATTCTGCTATTCATCATAGCTCAGACAGCATAACGTGAAGTGTAGAAGGTAATGTGTTGACATGTGAGATCATTAAATATGTTTTGTAACACATTTACTGAATTTGACACATAACTATTTCATTCTGTAATTTATCTGTAAATGAAATCCAGATGGGATCAACACTGAAGTCATGCACACTTTCTACAGTAGAAAAATGGTCAGTCCAATCATTCTCTATCACGCTGATGCACACAAACCTGACCCGTTCCATCCTGTCTTTGCTGTAGGTCCCAGAGCTGAACGTTTCACACTGAACCCAAACACCGGAGAGCTGCGCTCCTCTTCCCCTTTGAGCCATTCAGAGCGTCCTGAATATAATTTCGTCGTTCTGGCCTCGGACCGAGGTTCACCTCCTCAGAGCTCCACCATAACATTGAAAATTCAGGTCAGATGAAACGGTGACTAGGTTGAGGTTAACCATTCTAAATCATACAAATGAAATCCACTGGATGACAGATGGATTAAACATCTGAGCAGTAATACGCCTTCAGCCTTCTGGACCCTCATTCTTTGGCAGGTTTCCTGACAAATTTCCTAGCAATGTATATGCCTTGATTAGTTATGGCTATAAACCTTCAAAAAGTGAAGTTAACACAAAGGTCTTTGGTCATATCAGAGATTGGCTTTGTCGCAAGTTAAAAATAACTCCTTCCGCCACATGGATCTACTCATCACCTTTTCATAATATGCAAAATGATTTATTTAATACTGTTATATGAAAATATGAACTTGTAAATTATCCTCTACAGGAATGGATTCATTTACATCCACTTTCAGGTTAAACATCATGCAAAGGAAATATGAAATGATCTAGTTGGCCTAATCAAGGCTTAGATTCTTGCATTGCAGATTTCCATAGCCAACTCATCTTTCCTAGTCCAAGTCATGTAACCTTCCCCAAGCAATGCCGGGAAAAATACTCTCAGCTGGCTAATTTTAGGTGCTCAAAGATGAATGTCTTAACCTAGACCTTTTTTCTCCATTTTTTCCGTTGTTGTCTGCAACATTTTAAGCATCATATTACGGTGTAAAACACTCAAAGTAGGAGTGACTGACTCCCAGCTGCACCGATACAAGTGCCAGCTGTGCTTTCTGCTATGCTGCGTCAAAGTCTCGTAATACAGTTCAGTAGCCCTTTGAAGAACAGAAAACTCCTTGTAAAATACCCCAGTGATCAAATTAATATTTCTCAAACGAGTCAACGGAGCAGCAACAGTAGTAAATTCCAGCGTGCAAATGCCTGGAAAACACATTTATGCTGTATAACCATTCATTGATGTTATGGATGTGCCAAGACAAATAATAAAGTTCATAATTGAGATCTAATTAGAATAAAAGAGCTCTGGCAACGCTTTGATTCTTTCAGAAATCAATAGTTTGTCTCAAAAGCAGCTGTGTGAAAAGAGTAGATATTTTGTTGGAACGTGCTTTGACATGTCATTTACTGCTTAATGTGGGATTAATTACCCCTCTGTCCTATTATGTTTCATTAGAAGACTTGGCCTCGAGAATCTCGTTACTGCCAATATACTAATCACACCGGTGCATAATGATGATTTAATCATAGTACAAAAAATAATAGGTTTTTCATGAGCACCTGTGTTGTAGTGCATACTTTTATTTTCAAACTTGTTTGAGTTCTAACGCATAGGTTTTGAGGTTAAGTGTCTCGCATGTGCTGAGTTTGTATATGTGTCTTTCCTTATCTAAATGTTTGTTTCCATCTCTCTCTCTCTGTGTCTGTCTCTCTTTCTGTGCACGCACACACATACACAGTCTCTCATAACTATCAAAACAATGTCTCATCTGCTAAGAGAAACCACAGGCGTCCATATTAGGAAGCGAGGTTATTTTGCTTTGAAGTGTTTCGGAGTCATCCATGAGGATTCTGTATTTTTATTAAGAATATTTGCACATTTGAATGTTCTAACAGTTTCCTATTATGATTATGTTTACTTTAATCTAGTATTATTTTTCCTGGCAGTCACAGACCCATCAAATGAACTCTGATTAATGCTAGCAGGTTTGTTGTTTGAGCTTGTAAAAGCCCCCCAAAAAGTTTTTCATTCCTTGTAAAAAGAGAAGAAAATATGGGCTGCAGTTTGTTTCTGTTCTGTTGTATTTCATTAACAGTCAACTAGCAGGATGCAGTTTAAAAATGGGTTACAAATCTGTTCTGATATGTAGTTTAAAATGAATTTAAAGACAAATATTTTTGATATTTTATTGTAAGTAATGATTTGTGTGTGGTTTTCGTTTTAATTTCAGTTAACAGAAATAAACCTGTTTAAATCCCATATAAAATGTAGGTCTTGAAGAAAAAAGTCATTGTACAAAAATACAGTACAAAAACCTGAATAGGAATTCTTCTTTCTTTTTTTTTCTTTAATCTGTAAAGCAGGATTAATGCAATGTATCATGTACAGTATAATCCCAATATTTACATTCCTGTTGTCTAACATTTAGCTGTGCTTTGCATTCATCATTTCATTTTTTAAATCTAATACATAAACGTCTTTCTTTACAGGTTGTAAGCTCAAATAAAGGATCACCCACCACTAACTCCCAATCAATAATGTTGAATTCAGTAGAGGGAGCTAAACCCGGCTCGATCTTGGGATCTGTTCGTTCACCTGATTCTCAGACTCTTCCTGAAGTAGGCCAGGTCACGTATACTGTGGTGGGAGGCACCGACTGCGATGGCACCTTTGTGGTAGACCGCCAGACGGGTGATGTTTACCTGGCCCGTGAGCTTGATTTCGAAAAAGCTCCTCGATACACTCTCCAGATTGAGGTCGATGACTTCTCCATGCCTCTCCCTAAAAGTCACTTTGTTACATTGGTAATCGATGTCCAGGACAGCAACGATCATGCTCCCGAGTTTCCCGAAGATCCCATTATCATAGTCGTCCCTGAGAACACAGATCCTGGATCGTCTATCTACACCTTCCAGGCCATTGATAAAGACGGAAGCGGACCCAACAGTGAAGTACAGTACTCCATCCTGCAGCAGTGGCCAAACGTTCCAGATCTCCTGTTCCTGGATCCAACCACAGGAGTTCTTTCTCTGGGAATGATGTTGGATCATGAGAGGACCACTTCACTACTCTTGGTGGTTCGGGCGACGGATTTGGCCCCCGATGTCGGTCAGCGGCGCCGTGGGACGGTCACAGCCAGCATATTTGTCACTGATGTGAATGATAATGACCCTGTGTTCATCTCACCGTCTGTGGTGAGTGTGATGGAGGACCAGCCTGTGGGCTTTGTCGTGGTCTATGTCATGGCTGTAGATGCAGACCAGGGAGAGAACGGACGTGTGACGTATCGTATCCAGAGCGGCAACACTGGAGGAAAATTCAGCCTTAACCCAGATACAGGTAAACCAATCAACAGCTTCCTCTGAATGAAATTCTTGATGTTCCCTATATATTTATGCTCTTAATTTAAATAAAATTTGATATTTTTTTTTTTTAATGGAAGGCCCAATAAAGCTATTTGACAAAATATTCACTACCAAAAACTGAAAAGTTTGTGGTCAGTAACATTTCCAAGGCACCAATGCTGCATCTATTTGATCGAAAATAGATTAAAAAGTAGTAGTGTTCTGAAATATTATTAACATTTTTAGTAATTGTTTTTCATTTCAAAATACTTAGAAATGTAATTGTTTCCTGAGATATTTTGAACAGTGGTGTATATTCACATTTATTTCACAAGACAAAATAATGGATTTTAAACACGTTTTTAAAAGTAAAAAGTAATTTTTCTCTCTTATTTTATAAGATTATGCTACACATCATACAGACTGTGTGAGGAAGTTATGTAAAATTGAGAAGGGTAAGCACAACTGCAGTGCAAGCGTATTTTTGCATCTTGATTGTTTATCTTCATTTGAAACCTTGTTATTTGATGCATCTTGCATTTTGAGTGATTTTAATACTATGGCAAATTACTCAAAACACCAGTAACATCAGGACATGCAGCAGTTGCAGTTAACTGTTTATGATTACATTTGTGTGAACAGGACATTAAGGGATTAGTTCATCATTTCCTCAACCTCATGTCTTTCCAGACCCTTATGACTTCCAGACTTTTTTTCTGTGGAAGATTGCATAGCATGCAAAATGCACCATCATTTTGATTCTGCATTTCTGCTTGACTCGCATCTTTCCTCTCCTCCCAAGTTGCAATCCTCTAAATGCCCTGTAGTTCTCTTAATCCTAAAAACTGCCAGCTCAACATCTCATCCATTCCCAGAAATTCTGCCCTGTGCTGTGAGTTCGGAACAGTTTCTCTCATCTGTGTGTGTGTTTGTCCATTAGTACATCATGACATAAAGCAAGAGTGTAAGACAGTACACACCACACCAGCTGGTAACTATTTACAGCATGTTTTACCACTAACAGATTGTGTTTCTCTGTTATTGTGGACCTTGATATGCTTATGGACTCCACACTTAACCAGAATTTATTAGAATATGGAGCTAGATCATACCACATTTTTGTAATCCTACAGGTTTTGTTTACAGGGCTAAGAAAATGATCATAGGATGGTCTGTCTCTTTAAAATAAGATTTGTCTGCTTTATAAATGACAAACCGATCTTGCAAACTCTCACTTGCTTGGGAAGCTCATAATGAATGCCTTTCAACTATTAATACAGTATGAGAATAGAAAAGCAAAACATCTTCTTTCTTCTGCTTGGTTTCCCCTTACGTTATCGGAGCATGACTGGTGAGGAGTCAAGTTGTCTGAAAATATTCAAACTTGTAATTCTTACCAGATTAAGACCTCAGAGGCATGTTAGCTCAGTGTTATGGAGATAGAAGAGAGGGAAAAATAAGTCGAAACAGAACGAAAACACCCTCTAGTGTCTCAGTTCCCATCATGTCTTTACAGCCTGCTTTGAATCATTGCGTCTGGTTCTTTAAAAGCATGAAATTAAGATTGGATCAATAGGAGCACCGCTCGCTTGTGGTAGGCTAACGACAGGGGTGCTGGCACCCCCAAATTTGAGCAGGGCACGGTAGGCCGGGCCGTTGCGTGTCTAGAGTGCTTGTTTATGCGCTCTTTCTGTTTGCTGTGGAAAAAAACTCATAAACTGTGGCCAGATAGTTGAGCTGTTACAGTGGCGAGTGTTCAGGTAGGGAGGGCTGTGCATGGGAAAAAATGACTTCCACTCATTTTTAACACAACAGAAAGGCGTCAACTTTTCGTGCTGTGATGTTGCTTATTCAAGATCAAAGTGTGCTACAAGATGGAAATCATTCATCGTGCGAGCGTGTGAATGAGGCTTTGCTTAAGTGCGAGTGGTTTTGCTTTAAACAATTTACATCATGGCTTCATTATTGTTTAATTGTTTAAATGCAGTTCAGCAGGCGATCACTTAAAAGAAATACCAGACACTATGCATTCATCACATTCATCATATGGTAGCCTAACACTTTTGCTTATTTCCCCTGTAGGGTCTTTGTCTATTCTTAGACCAATTGACCGTGAAGAGCAAGACCTCTACAACCTGACCATAGTGGCAGAAGACCACGGTTTACAACAGCACAGCAGCTCCCAGTTACTGTCAATCCAGGTGATTGACGTAAATGATGAGGCGCCATACTTTGAGGAAAGTGAATATGAAGCTTTTATTGCAGAGAATCAGCCTCCAGGAACTACTGTGCTTGTGGTTTCAGCTTCTGATTTGGACCAAGGTAAAGTACACTAATATATGTCTAACATATAAACATGGCGGTTACAGTATGTTGTGTAAGGACCACTGGTGGTAATATTAATGAAGCATATTTTATAATTTTTCAATTATATTAAGCAATATTTTATTGATTTGAATTAATATAATGAATTTAATTTTAATGAAAAGTCATTTATATGTTGGCGCCAGTAGCCTTGTGGGCAGCGTGCCGACGCATAGCGTTGTTGCGCTTCGTGCGTCCCGAGTTCAAATCCCAGCCCATGGACCTTTCCCAATTCCGTTCCCACTCTCTCTTGCTTTCTGTCTAAATATTGTCCTGTCATAATAAAAGGTGAAAACGGATCAAATAAAATCTAGATATTTATGACATGGTCTGTCTGAATACTTGATTCTGATTGGCTGGCAGGTGTTGATTAAATTTGTTTAACTGCACAGGTAGTTCCAGGTCAGTTTAATCACGTTCTATATTAATGCGCTTCCTATAAACATCGGTAAACATAGTAACATCTAACAAGTTGTATGTGACGAAAATAACCATAATTTTTATCATTCCAGTAAAATGTCTGTAATATGTGAATGCTGGCAAATGACCATGGCATAAGGAGGATAATCAACAGCTAGCTGTGCATTAAACGATTTGAATGCACTTCGCATCGGGTGGTTCTTCGCCTCCACGTCATGCATTCAAATCGTTTAATGCACAGCTAGCCATTGATTATCCTTTACATATTTAATTCTAATTTCATTTAATTATAAATATTGAAATTTAATTTAGAAAATAATTGTTAATTCACGAAAATAAAATATTCAATGGGGCTGACTAAAGGGTTGTTGATTCACTGTTTATAAGCATAATTTTTGTGACATTTTAGTATTATTTATTAATATTTTTAGTTTATATTTCGTGTTATAGTATTTATTAATATTTGAAATGAGATTTTTTTGTTTTCAGATTTGAGTTTAATTTAAGTTTGTTTTAATGTTTTGTTTTGTGCTTTAATCATTTTGATTCTTTTTTTTATAATTCTATTTAGCTGTATTTTATTTCAGATTAGTTTTAGTAATTAGTTCAGTTACTTGGTAAGGGCAACATTTCTAATTTTGGGGATTTTTTTCCTGTAAATTTAATTTCCTCTAATATTTACCGTTTAATTTATTTTAGCTATGTTTCAATAACAAAAACTTTTTTTTTAGTTGTATTTTTATTTAACAAAAATAACACTGCTATGTATACATGTAGACTACATCATGAGTGCCACATTTATAAGATGTAAGAGTAGTTCAACAAAACATCTTGCTATGTAGCTGATTCCTAACAAGAACACGTTTTGTACAAATGTCTCCTTTACTCATTCTGTGCAACATGCTCCCTGTAAATATGGTTTGGCAAGGTACAGATTAGCTGTGGACTCACAAAAACTTGAAGTTGGTACTTTAATCTTGAATTGGTCTGATGGTAGGAAAATCCTGTGTGGAATGTACATCTGAGTCAGGAGCATGATTAATTACGGTAATTTTGTATCACATTATGTTCTTTATTTAATTAATCACACTAAATTAACAGAAAATTGGCAGCCCTAATAATTTTGTTTACATTCTTCTGTATCTCTGCCACACAACGGCTCATATATACTTGATGATGTGATGCTAAACGGTACTGTCTGTGAACGCACGCATCGAGTGAGAAGAGTTAATTTCCACCTTCTGAAGTTGGCGGTGGTCACACCGTCCTCTTTAAATGTGACACGAATGTTTGTCTAACATTTTTCTGAAAACACTGGATACCACAGCCAAATCCATCACAAATAAAAGTGTGTGGTTTTAATTGGTGCCAGGCCGGGGGGAGTGCTGCATTCTCTTGGACTTACTCAGGGGCAAATAAAACAGAAGGATCATAAACTTTCTCTCCATGAACAATTAGCGAGGTAAACAGGTGACACTCTGCCAGATTGCTCGCCTTTTGCACGCGATCTGCCATCTAAGGAGCAGGGGGAGGGCGATTGAGACCAACTGCTTAGACAGCGGTATTAACTACAAGCAAATAAAAACAGGGTGCGCCATGTGTTTACCCATTCCGTGAGAAAAGTCCATTGCTCAAAGTGAACACAGCCTCTTAAGAATGATGGGCTTTTCACAGACGTGATATTTTGGACTTACATTCAAGAAAACTGTGTAGATTCATCTCTTATAATGTCTTTATCCTTTTTTCTTAGGGACCAATGGAATTGTGACATATGGAAGTATTGTAGGAGATGATTTCAGTATTCATCCGGTGACAGGAGTCATAACAACCACCAAGGCTTTGGACAGGGAAGCCCAAGGGGTTTATGCTGTGACAGGTACTTCAGATAAAACACAGTCGCTTAATTGCAATGAGAATGATATGCTTTTAAGAGCATAGATTGAAGTTTTGTGTTTCTGCCAATGTCATGTCACGGTTGTGCAAGCATTTGTTTAGCCAGTTTATAACCTCTCTCTCATAAACAGTTTATGCCAGAGATGGTGGTTCTCCGCCCAATTTTGCCAAGACCACAGTACGCGTCACAGTGCTGGATGAGAATGACAATAGACCGGCTTTTGGGAGAGTGTACTATAGTCTGGAGGTACCTGAGAACCAGGAGCCTGTGACGCTCTTCACCATTAGAGCCACAGATCAAGACTCCGGGGACAGTGGGCTGGTGCACTACAAAATCATTGGTATTAATGCCATGAAGCAATACTTATGTTGTTGTATAATATATGTTAAATTATTATTATATACTGTATACAAACAGCTAGTTGTTCACATATGTTTAGCTCATGCCTAAAATCATTTTCAGTATTAGTATCAGTATCAGTAATCATTGTAATTTATTTATATAATAGCAAAGATTAATTTATTAGCAGCCATTACTCCAGTCTTCAGTGTCACATGACCCCTCCAAAATCATTCTGATATGCTTATTTGATGATAAGAGACATAAATAACACTGTTTACATTTCCTATTATTAACAATGTTAAAAGCAGTTGTGCAGCTAAATAATATTAATAATGTATTTAAAGTCACTTTTCAGTAATTAAATTCATCCATACTGAATAAAAATATTTTTTATAAAAAAAATAACCACTTGAGAACTTTTGAACAGTAATGTACTATTAGTCACTTCATTAAAGATGTTATGAATCATTTTGCAGTAAATATTCATTATTCCACATCATTCCACAAAAGTTTGTCAAACATTATGTGGCAGCCTGTACTGACATATGTACAAGAAATACACCCAACTATCATGGTTATGAATATTTTATTATATTTCGCTTAATTTGATTTAATGAATTACTTGGTCCTGTGAGGAAAATGTTAAATTATTTCCATTTATTTATTGTTCTTTTTCATTTGATAAAGTAACAATTTAATAGAAAGAAAAGTTTTATTTATTCCTCCTACATAAGAAAAATATTTATTTGTGTATTATATTGGATTGAATAATAACTTGAATTTTATATATATATATATATACACACACACACACACACACACATATATTCTATATATACATTGCACCCTTCATTGGTCAGCATTAATGAAATTGATTCATATTGTTATATTGCACATACCCGAGGAGGGACAACACTAATCGTTCAGATGACATTATTTTCATAACTTTCTTTCCTCAGATGGAGACCATTTTGGTGATTTCCACCTGGACAAGAAATCAGGTGTGCTGTCCACTTCCAGGCCTTTGGACCGAGAGTCCAAAGCAAAGTACACCCTCACCTTGGAGGCACAAGATCAAGGAATACCATCCCTCACCAGCACTGTCACTTTGGACATCAGTGTCTTGGACCTGAATGACAACAGCCCAGTGTTCCCCAGCAGCAGCTACTCAGTGGAGGTATCAGAAGATGCATCAGAAGGGTCTCTTGTTCTGGAGGTTTCAGCCTCTGACAAGGACGAAGGGTCCAACAGTCAGGTGGTCTACTTCCTGAGCCACGAATCCAGAGGTATGTTCATTGTGGACCAACACACAGGTCGCATTATTATAGCAACAGCCCTCGACCGAGAAAAAGTGGCCTCCTACAGTTTCAAAGTCTACGCCATAGACTCCTCAGCTTCCAACCCCCGTAACACCTCTGCTGAAGTCACCGTCCACATCTTAGATGTAAACGACAACGCCCCCTTCTTCATCACAGACCCGCTCATCATCAATGTGTCCAGCATTAGTCTCTCCAACCACAAGGTGCTGGCCACCATGAGAGCTGAAGATAAAGACTTCGGTGCAAATGGATCTGTATTTTATCGGTTTGCAAATCCTGTCAAAGGCTTCAGCATAAACTCCTTGACTGGGGACATCCAGGCCACCGAAAAGCTCCACACGATGACCCAGAGCCAGCGGACCCTTATTGTGGAGGCCATGGATCAGGGTAACCCATCGCAGTCCTCTCTGGGAGTTGTGATCGTGTACATCAGAGAGCAGAGTTACCAGGGCATCCGCTTCGCTCGCAACACCAGGGATGTCAGCCTGCAGGAGAATGCTGCTAAAGGTGTGATAATGACCCTGTACATCAGTATATCCAACTGATATTCCTGTAGCTCAAACTGTAGAGCATAGCACTAGCAACACCAAGGTCACGGGTTCAATTAACAGGAAATGCATGAGCTGATAAAATATATACCTTGCATGCAGTTTAAGTCACTTTGGGTAAAAGCGTCTGCCAAAAACTGGATATGAATGTCTAGTTTAGAATAGAATGCAGCAATATTAACACACTGTTTGGCCACTCTAAAATTACGGTAAAAATTAAAACAGGAACATCTAAAATCAGTTTGTTTTAAATGCTACAAGTGAATTTAGGCATCACAATATTTCAGTGTACAGTATGAAAAATGGATATTAATTTTGAGGTTTGCTAAAGATTACATTCAGCAGTGTTATTAATTTATTAAAGTTTTTAAAGATAAATATCCTGAGTGTTAGATGTTGGCAAAAGTCATCTAAATATAAAACTAAGGGAAATGAGATGCATGATAAAATAAAACATCAGACGTTAACCGATATGGTAATAATATATTGTGCATCACTTAATCTTTCATACATGCCAAGTTGATGGAAAATTTCCTTTTAATCAATAAAGGTATTTTTTTCTTATAGGTACAGCAGTTGTTCAGATACAGGCTCACTATCCTGATGGATCTAGCAGTGGCATCAACTATAGCATTTTCAGTGGCAACAAGCAGCAGTCCTTTAGCATCAGCCCCCACACAGGTAATCTAAGTCATTGCATGAACTACTTGTGATAGTAGTCTTTCAAAAAGGGAACGATGTTTCAGTATTAGTCATAATACATTCCTTATTTAGGTGAGATTTGGGTTGAGAGCTCTAAAGATCTGGACTTTGAGGAGACCCCACGACTCCGCCTGGTGGTCAAGGCTGAAACCGCATCCTCCAGTTCCTTCATGGCAGTTAACCTTCTCCTGCAGGATGTCAATGACAACTTACCACGCTTTCAACTTCACAATTACGTTGCTTATGTTCGTGAGGCCCAGGGCTATGATCATCCTATCATTCAGGTACAGTAATCTCCCATTTGTTTTCTCAGTGGTTGAGTCTTCATAAAAGCTGTGGAGTACAACACCCCTTGGCCTAAATACAGCATATTTTCAGTGCAAGCCAAAAGAGTTTCCTTTGCATTTCCCACAATGTTTTCATTGTCCATGGTGAGAATATAGGCTCAGCTGTCCCACATAGCCACAACCAATTCCCTTTTTCAAAGTTTTTTTTCTTTTTTTCTAAATAATTTGAGTTCCAAGCTCAACATTGCTTAGAGGTTCATGTTACGCTCGAGCAGCTGTTGCGAATCTGTCTGTATTTTCATTGCCAATTTCACCGGTAATTTCCTCAGGTGTTGGCGAATGACCTGGACCAGGGTCAGAACGGGCAGGTGACCTACTCCATAAGGTCATCGTCCATGAGCGGCCTCTTCAAGATCGACCCTGTCACAGGCAGTATAACCACCGCTGCCATCATGGACAGAGAGATCTGGACACAGACCAAGTACTAAGTTCTTCCATCTGCTTTTATAGCAGTTTAGATCATTTTCTTTTACCAACTTTATCCTTAAACAGAAGTGATTGAAAAGTAATGTCTTTTTAATTTTAAATAGCTAAGAAAAAAAATGTCACGCCCATGTATTTATTGATGAAATGACACTTCTGTAGAGGCAGTTCCATCGATGCGGTTCAAACATTTAAATTCCCTGAAAATATGATTTTTATCTTCGTTTGATTATTATTAGAGTTTGCACTTTAAAACGTCTTAAATTTCTTTCCTGTCAGCATAAAAATAGTCTGTGAGATTGTCCAGACTCTGAATTTTGTTGTTGTGTCTCCAGCCTGGTTATTATGGCAACGGACAGAGGCAGTCCTCGGTTAGCAGGTTCTGCCACTCTCACTGTGATCATCGTAGACCTGAATGACAACAGTCCCACCATCCCTGTTCCACGTGAAGTCCGGGTCCCTGAGAGTAAGTTGACTGCTGTTTGAACTCTATATCACTCCTGTAATCAATGAACAAAATTTCCTATTTTTTCTGGCAGACAAACAGTGAGGCACACCGTGCTGAAAGATTGACTCAATTATCAGGGGTTTTTCTCGCCAAGGTCCTTAATGGTTATTTCCTGTCACTGATGTTGTACAATGTGTCCAATAGTGGTGGGCCTTGTCCAGGAATATGTAATACTTTTGAAAGGTGCAACCACAGACGGAAACAATAAATTACATTTCACACTGGGTTATCAAGATTTTGTATTTCTCTCTCTAGATACCTTGATTGGAACCGTGATCACTCAGGTCACAGGGAATGATGTGGACTCTGGGCCGGCTCTCTCCTATTCCCTACTTCTGGACTCAGACACTCAAGGAAAGTTTGGAATACATCGCTATGGAGGCGGGGTGTCTTTGACTGCCCCTCTGGACTTTGAAGATAGAACATGGTACACGCTGACCGTCAGCTCCTCAGACTCAAGACAACAGACTTACGCAAATCTGACCGTGCTTGTGGAGGATGTGAATGATAATGCTCCAGTCTTCTCCCAGGACCTTTATGAGGTATGTTAGGAAAAATCACACGTTCAGGATGAACATTGATAGAAAAAGTACATTAAGATGTTTGAAGTACCCAAGTACCTAACAATGTTGGGGAGTAACTAGTTACATGTAACCAAATTAAGTAATTTAATAACAAAATAAATGTGACTGTAATCAGTTACAATTACTTAGAAAAAATGTTTAGCTAAATTACAGTTACTTATGAAAATGTTTACGATTACAAAGTGGGTCATAGCTATGCAAAAAGACAAAAACAGTAACATATCTATTCATCTATATCTTATTATGATTTTAAATCAGTATTTGACCTCAGAATAAAAGTAAAAAGAGGTGCTAGAGCCTGATTTTGTGTTGGCTTTAAAATTTAATTTGTATAATCTTAATTCATTTGATGAAGTGGATTAATCAGTGTTGAGTACTACTGAATTTTTTTTAATACTACTGTAAGGTTAACCCTGCCTGGTTTTGAAAACATTCATTAGAAATTTAGAAAAGTCATTCAAAAGTAATCAAATGTAATCAGTTAAAAAGTAACTGAAATAGTTACACTACTGTACGTATTACATTTCAAAAAGTGTAACTTGTCATCTGTAACCTATTACATCTCCAAAGTAACTTTCCCAAGACTGGTACCCAAGATGTTTGAATAAAACATAGTAAACAGTTACTTGACCGATCAAAAGTATTTTAGGGAGCCTTGCAATAATAACAGATTACTCTAACTTTGATATTCTACACTCTGTTTCACTGGTAAAACCCTTAAAGGCACTTGCAGTTAATTTAAATGTCGAAGAGACATATTTCTTGTTTAGAAAATATTCCATGTGAGCACCACATTTACAAAAATATTTCTTTAAGTAAAAGAAAAAATAAATTGATGCTGTGTACTGCTCAAAGCCGTCAGTGTTCAGACCGATTTATGTCTTTGGCAGGTGACTCTAGCAGAACGCTCGCCAGCAGGAAGCTCAGTTATCACAGTAACTGCTACAGATAAGGACTCTGGAGACAACGGAAGGATAACATACAGGGTCGTGTCAACAAAGGACATGTTCTACATTGACCCAAGCAATGGTAATTTGTAATTTTTGTGCCTATTGTTTTCCTTTTGTTTATTGTTCTTCATCTAAATCATTGTCAGATGTAGAATACATTCTTAAGGAACAAGACATAATTTTTTGATATAGTGGTTCTCAGCTGGTTTTTCTTCAGGGCCCACGTTTTAGGATGTCAAGTGGCACTTCAATTACGTATTAAAATTTGTTAATCAAACAAAAGTAATGTGAACTACAGAGATCACAAAATATCCATAATGATACTGAATAGAAAAAATTAATGGAAAATTTGTAAATCATTAACAATAGAAGAAATGTGATTTACAAGCCTAAAGAATTTAAAAAACACTATTCCAATTATTGTGTTGTTATTAGCCGTATTACCAGTGATAGATCAATTTATGCCTAAAAACTCTATAGTTGGATGCACCGCAGTCCAGGACCCTGTCCAGGATATAATTTTTGGGTTGTCACCCACCAGTTAAGAACTACTGTTTTGAAGCATTTAGTTAAAGCCCTGATCTTACTTTATAATGTAATTTCTTTATATAGGTACTCTGTTCATCAAGCAGAAGGTTGAGTTTAACTCACAGCGCCCTTCCATTTTGGTGGTGATTGAAGCCAGTGATAGTGGAACACCTCCACTGACTGCCCTTACCACAGTTCAGGTGCATGTGTCTGATGTCAATGACAATGCGCCTGTATTCCACCAGACTGAGTACAGAGCCTCTGTATCTGAAGACGAAGTTCCTGGTTCAACCATCCTAACCCTGGAAGCAGTGGATGGGGATTTATCTAGGGACAACTGCGGGTTTGATTTTGCCATTGCCAGTGGAAACATTGGTAACGCCTTCCAAATCGAGAGCAGTGTTCGTTTCCTTGAGGGCCATGGATTTCAGACAGTTGGAATGCTGATATTAGTTGATAAGCTTGACTTTGAGAGTGCGAATGGTTACAATCTCACTATTGTGGTCTCAGATCGCGGCATACCACAACGAAGCTCAAGCGTTCCAGTTTTAATCACTGTAATGGACACCAATGATAACCCTCCATCCTTCAGTAAGGCTGAGTACAACGTTATTGTCAATGAAGGGGCAGAAATGGGAAAAGAAATACTTCAGCTTTTTGCAGTGGACCCTGACTCAACATCTAATGGAGAGGTTCAATACTCAATCAGTTCTGGAGACGAGTCTGAGCTCTTTTCTATAGATCGCTGGACTGGGTCCCTTCGTCTGCGGAGGTCTCTTGATACTGAGAAACGGTCCTCTCATGTGTTCATCATTCAGGCCTCAGACGGTCAGGGCCACTTCGCTCTTGCTCCTGTAACTGTCGAGGTCAAGAACATCAATAATAACAGGCCTTACTTCCCTCTTAAATCACTCACAGCAAGCATTCGTGAAAACCAGCCCCAAAATGCTCTAGTTACCATACTACATGCCATTGATCATGACAAAGGAGCATATGGAGAATTGAGATATTTCCTCATGCATAATTCTGGCAATGGTAAAGATTCCTTCCTTGTGAACCAAACTTCCGGTGAGGTGCGAACCCGCTTTACATTAGACTTCGAGAAGGTAAACGCTTTCAATTTTATTGCTATGGCAATGGATGCAGGCAACTACTCGGCCACAGTCACAGTTCAAGTCTTTGTGACTGGTGAAGATGAGTATGACCCAGTTTTCACTAACTCAGATTTCGCCTTCCATGTACCTGAGGGAGCCAAGAAAGGGCAAAGCATCGGGCAAGTAAATGGTAATGATGAGGATGGAGGGGTGGACGGCATTGTCCTCTACACACTCGCAAACAGTTCACCTTACTTTGAGGTCAACACGACTACAGGAGTGATATCCCTCAAGATGGATGCATATCATCGACATACAAGCCGGTCCAAAAGAGAGACACGTCAGATGACGTTGGATGTTACTGCTCACAGTCCTTTGGAGAATTCCCGAAAAGTTTCTGCCCAGGTCACAATTGACGTCACTCATACATCCTTCGGCTTGAACACAGACATAAATGTGGTACTTGCCAGTGCTATAACAGCTTCATTGGCAGCCATTGTGTTCCTGATCATAGTAGTTGTGGTGATATTCCTCTTGAGATCCCAAAGGTACAAAGAACAAGAGGCTTGCGCCAGAATAGTATCCCACGGTACTGTTCTGGAGAGTCTTGAAGAATCAAAAGTTCCAGGGGGTGATAAGCTGTATCATCAGACTCTTCCTGGGTATGCAACAGACCAAACTGGGAGCGGAGGAGGTACCTATGCACGAGGTGGGTCTCTTGACCCATCTCACTCCAGTGGACGTGGTTCTGCTGAAGCGGAAGCAGCAGAAGATGATGAGATCCGGATGATTAATGAGTATCCTCAAGTTTCCAGCATCTCATCCTCCATGCAAGAACACATAGCTGCTCGTGGACCTGACTCTGGTATCCAGCAAGATGCAGACCAGCTGTCTGACATTTCCTGTGAGCCGGGGATGGATGCAAATCAATGGTTTAAAGGGAAAAAACTGGGAAGTTTAAGTGGGACACTACTATCAAGCCAATTGCCAACTTATCGTGATGAAGGAGGTGGTTATCTTGGGGTTGGAAGAGGGCTTAACATCTCGCATCCGAAAGATTATGCTTTCCCGGAGGATGGTAAACCTGCTGTGGATGGTTCTCTTACAGCTATTGTGGCTAGTGATGAGGAACTGAGGGGCAGCTACAACTGGGACTACCTCCTCGATTGGTGCCCTCAGTTTCAGCCTTTGGCTAATGTCTTTACAGAAATTGCCAGATTAAAAGATGAGAACGCGCCACCTAACCCTCGGCGGCCGTTTCATCCCAAAGCAAAGACAGATCCCAAGCCCAGAATTGACCCTCCTCCCCTTATTACCTCTGTAGCACATCCAGGGGCCAAAACTGTTTTGCCGAAACCTGCTGTAGGCCGAACATTTCCACACCTGTCCTCATTGCGCCGATCTCCCATTGACCATGATGGCACTGTTTCCTCAATAGCCATGTCTCCGAGTTTTTCCCCATCTCTTTCGCCACTTGCTGCCCATTCCCCAGCCATTGCTCCCTTTGGAGGTCACTCGTCCTTCATTATGGGTACAAGTGAGCACTCCTTAGAACATGAGGAGACAGAACTGAGGATTTAATGCTGTCTAAGGAGAGCTCACCAGAAAGCATTCCCACCTGCTCAGGTACTCTAAAAATGCCTCTCCTCTGGCATAGTCCTCAATATCATGTTGTATGTAATGTTGCCCCACTGGCTGGCCAGAGGTTTCAGAAAGCGGTGCTTTTGTCACGCTTCTTTAGACTTACTGACTTGAGTTGTTTTATAATGCTGTTCTAACGATCCTGAAGATCAATTGACAATTTTCTTGGCCCAGCATTTGCACATTTTGAAGGACATTATGTTTGATGTCAATGTTTTGTAAGAAAAAACTTTTTTTGTATTTTATATTTTTGTACTGATGTTTTTTGTTTAAAAAGAATGACATGTGTCAAGCGGTTGCTATAACCTGTGATTTTATTGACATACATTTATATTTGTGTATATGTTGCTGTAACAGTATGTTTGTTATCAGAGCTTGTTTTAGTTTATTAACAGTTCCCATTCTAAAGTGTTCTAAGTGTGTTCAGTATTAAGCTCTTAAATATTTGGGGAATATGTTTTTCTGTTAGTATTTATATAAAAACAGTAAAAAACAAAAACATTTACAGTATCTGCAAAAATGCCAATGTACACAGTCTTGGAAGTTTTTCCTGCAGACAACAGTGATCATATTGATTTCTACATGCTGCTTCCCCTCCCTTAGCTTGACTAATGGGAACACAATTGTAGCTTATGAAACGAAATATATACAAAAAAAAAGTTTTTCCCCATTTTGTGAGGATTATAAAATCGAGCACCAAGTTGCTACTTAATTAGCTAAGACAAGCTATCTGTGCCAGGAATTTTGTAAAACTGCAAAGAAATAACAGTAACAGAAATTGAAGATATTGTCATGGCAGCTTTTAACAGCACCTTGAAAGAGCTGCCAATGTAACTGGAAATAATGTATTGTCCTTTTTATACTCATGTTTGTTATCAAGTCTTTGAACACATAGTCTAACACATATTTTTAAGGCCAGTGAAAATCGGTATCATGTTGTTGTTACAATATATAGGCTGATAACCTGATAACTTTGATGTTTTTTTTTTTTTTTTTTTTTTTGTTGTTGTTGTTGTTGTTTTTGTCATAGGCTTAGACTGATAATTTTTACTGGATGTTTATGTTTGAATAAATACATCAAGCTATCCATTATTATACTAAATTCGACCCAAAGAAAGTTTAATTTAAAACTCCACTGTTCCCTAATCAAGGTACTGACATTTATAGGTACATTTTGTGTAGCATATTTCAATCATTACTCAAAACAATTGGTAATTGTTGCTAAATATACCATAAAATGCTGGATTACTTTGCTTTGTGTATGTAAATGACATGGCTGAATAATATTATGACACCCATATTTGTTGAAAAGCACTGGTGATTTGATTTTAGTGATGTATTTGTTACTACAATGTACAGTTTGTACAATTTCAAACTAAATAATAGCAGCATTGAACATTCTTCTAGCAAGATTGTGAAACATATTTTTGTAAATTATTTTCTAACACTTTGAATATGATTGTAAATGTTGCCTTTTGACCATACTTCATTTCTGTGCTAGAAATTTTACTAGTGTTTTTTCTTGTTTTTTTTCTCAGATTCTTTTTTGTCAACATATTTTGATGTTCATTGAAAGGCTCAACTTATCATTTTGAAAATCCACAGTGCCTATTGAAGAAAATCATGATTGTGTTTATAACTGATTGTTCAAATTTTTCGTTGTTCAGATTCTCAAGGTCACAGAAGAATTTCAGTGTTTCCTAAGGATACAAAATCTCTCTCCGTGTTAAAGTATCCTATATTTATGGCAGATACTTTTTTACACAAACAATTCCTCACTCGTAACTGTGAACGTGTTATATTTGTGCTGCCTTGAAGGAAAATAAATAATGTTCAGTTTTTTTGTGTTCATTTAAAAAGTTTCTCATGATGTTCAAGTCACTGTTCATTTATAGGTGAAGGAAATCTGTTTACATTAATTGTGAGTAGCACTATGGTCCAAAAAATTGGCCAGCTGTTTGTCTTACCTTTGTACCCAATTGATCAAGAGCATTGATATAATATGATAAGTGGTGGTGTTTTATTGTAAATAATGATCAGAAAACACTGAATTGTGTTCAGTTTCCACCTAAATCCTTTGAAACATACTTTTTTATATACTTGACAAAAGTGCCTGATTAAAATGTATTTCCAATAATAAGCCTTAAGCATCATCTATTTTTAAAAAATGATATGTACACATATTCTATGTTAATAGGGTTTACAGTACATGTTCTTTTAGATCTAAAACAATACATTATATGAACTGCATGGGAAATTTTTAACTGTTTTTCAATTGTAAATCTTAGTAAGTTACATATTTTTTTTCACCAGGTGTATTATGTAGAAAATTACTGTCTCTCTCAGTTGTCCTACTAAAATGAAAAGTGTTTTATTTTTATTCTACATACAGTTGCAGAAATTGCCTCTATTTTAGCCTTTAAGGATGTTCATAGGTAGTTGTAGTCCTGTCATCTACTGTAGTTTCAACATGGAGAGTCAAAGTGACGAACTGAACTCCAAACAGAATCCAGATGTACAGCCAGATATGGGAGAAATATTGATGTAGATTTACTGTTAGTACGTCAAATAAAAATATGTGTGATTCCCCCTTGAATAAAATAAATACTTTACATATGGGATAGCTAATATGTGGTTCATGAATGAAACTGCAGGCATACAAAGACCACAGAATCCTAGTTTAGCTAATGTTTATGTATTTCCATCAGGTCTCAAAGCTCATGCACAGATTGATGAGGGAAAAATTCTGTCTTTCCACCTGTCCTGCAGAGGAAGTACCAGATAATTTGTCTCTTCCAACCTGTCTCTGTAGAGAGCAAAGACATACAGCACACTAGATACAGTATCTCTCACAGCCGGTGCCTTATAATTAATTCTTTAAAAAGCCAAAAATAAGGTTTTAAATCACAGAGCCTGTAACACATTCCAAAAACCTTGCCACACACAAGGGGAAGAATTTAGTCATTATTCATCCATACTCATACGCAGACCTTAATGATTTGTGGATCTTTCAGAACATATCATTAGAGCCATGCCATAGACAGCTTGGATTACAGGACATGTCATACACTGTGTTTATGAAGACTTGCCTGCGAGTATTGCCATGGAGACACAAAGAACCGTCTAGCATTTAACCACAAAATATTTTGACTCACTGAAACTAGTTGTTGAATGTGGGTTTGACTAAAACATTTAAACCGAAGGAGATTTGTTGGACTAAAACATTCAAACCCAAAGTTATTAAAGCCTACAGTACCTCACAACATTTCTACGTGAATTCGCGCTAGCTAGACGGACGTATTTGACCTTGCTGCTGATTCAGCGTCTCCCGCATGTGCAGTGGGCACTTCTTGAGAAGCTACATCAAATTGAAAAAACGTGATATACGAGACGGTGCACATTACTTATGAATGGGAGAAAGCGGAATCTCCTAGAAAAGCCAGTCGCTAATTGGTGAAATCAAAGCTCCGGTTGCTTTATATCAGTGTTGAGAGCGTTGAGAGACGTGCGTTTAAGGTTGCCTTGCGCATGTGCATTAGCTGGCCTAGCCTTAAGGTTTTTTTTTTTTTTAATGCTTCTAGCATAGGAAACAAACTTTATGAGACAGTTGTTGTCAGATTTCATTGGTGGTTTTAAATATTAAATTTAATTGTGAGCTTTATGAACAGCTTTGGAGAATTTTATGTTTCCCCATTTAAAGAGAGCTGTTGGTGTATGACTGAGGCGTTTTAAACATGGCCGACTGTTTTAAATGACTTGTTAACATTGCATATCACATTCCTAAACACAAAAACTTGTTCTGTGCACAGAAATTAAGAAAATTAGATTTTCTTTGTGTGATAGTTTCACTTTGAAATGCACATTTGGATGCTTCAGACAAGAATGCATCATTCAAAATAGAAACTGTAAACATAAACTGTAAAGATTCACTCTTAAAGCCATGCTTTCTGAAACTAAGGCCCTGTTTACACTAGTGTGTTTTTGTTTTAAAACGGCGTTTTAGAATGAAAACGATCCTCGTCTACACTGGCGTTTCCGCTGCATTTCAGAAATGATCTCCGTTTACACTACACAACCTAAACACGTCACGTGGCCATTCATGCAGGTACAGCCATAGATATGAATAGGTAGATTCCCTATTATTTAGATCACGGACACATCTACGTGCTTGGAGTGATCGAATGGGGAATCTACGTATACATCTATGGGTACAACAATGCGCATGATGTTATTGTTTACATGGAAGTCAAGGATATGCAGAGCGAATGTGGACAGCCACGCCATCGTTTTCAAAAGTCTCCGTTTTGGTCCGTTTACACTGAAACGCAACCCCGGAGTTTTCAAACTAAAACGGGGTCTGCAGCATTTTCAAAAGTCTCTGTTTTTGAGGGTCTAAAACGTCGGAGTAGTGTAAATGATAGGCGTAACCATAGCAAAAGTTATGTGTTTTAAAACGAAAATGCACTAGTGTAAACGGGGCCTAAGTAAAGAGAAGCACCAAACCTGCATTTTGTGAGGACCCAGATAGCACACGTACGTCTGCAAGATATCTGTTAAAGATCACTTGATCTGGAAAGCATCTGCTGTGTACAAGCATCTGGCAGATGTCTGTAAGATGTCAGTTTTACGTACATTCTAAATCTTAAACATCTTAAAGATATCTAATAAACATGTATTTTACATCTAATAGGAAGTGTCCTATTAGGTTTATTGCAGATGAAAAAACACTCTAAAAAAACATCTTGCAGATGTAAATGCAGACGTCAAATAGACGTATCCATGATGTACATGTGCTATCAGGGGATACAACATTTGCTTGCTCTGTGCAAACTCAAATACACTGCTGTTGTCAACAAACGAGGTATGAATATTTACTAATGTAAACTATTACAAAAATCTATCATGCTTCAGCCAGCACAGCACTTTAGACTAGTCTTTATTTCATTTCTTTGTAAGTGCATTGAGGCGTTTTGGGGTAGGTCAATGAGGATTCATTTGTTCCTATTACACAAGAGGGTGATGGAGAGTCCGTCTCATTTATTGGAACATCAGCTAATTCACATGCAGGACGTTTTGTGGAAATTCAATTTGACATGTATTTTTTTATGTCTGTTGGAAAGCGCACAGTTGGAGAGCTTGTATTTTTTTCACACCAGTTTCTGCTGTTGACACACGCTTTGTGTTTGCTGAAGCTAAACACCACCGTCAAAGCACTCAGGCCATGTGGACTGTATTTCTGGACACAACAACTCTCATTCGAAAGCAAAATAGACTTTGTGAATAACTGTTTAAGTTAATTGCAAGGCTTTTGATGATGCATCATCAATTTTGTTAAATGTTTGTCTATGGCATCTGACGTTTTTCGCTTTGATGAGGTCAGTTTGTTGTGTCTGCATGGGTCAACATGGAGACACTTTAAGTTTTGTTGTGATGGTGCCTCTAAGAACAACTGGTCTGAGACTAATTTATTCTGACATACTGCTTTGATGGCTTTAAAAAGTCTTGTGGCCCTTCATAACAAAGTTAGCTTGAAAAGTAACCTTTTAGTCAACCTTTCCAAGGGGCTCGCCGGCTTTCTTCGCTGGGTAGGCCTGGCATGGGTTTTGAAAATGTAATGACAATAACGACTGTCGAATTTAATGATTTTAGCAGAAGGGGAAGAAAAAGAGAGTCTATTTTGCCCTTTGTCTAAAGGGTTCTTTCATAACGATGCCGACCAAGCTTGGCAGACCCACAAAGACGGATATTTCTAGTCGCCAAGGGCCCCATAATGTTACTTTCTTTAAATATTGTCTAGATTTCCATCCATCAGATTGCAGCCCAGTCTCTTTAGGCCTATGAAAGAGAGCTTAAATGTCAAAATGAGACTTCATATACACTTTTACATCTGTCATGTGAAGTGGATTCATTGTGGGGTGGAGTTTCAGTTATTAGCCCCGCCCACTTCCATATTTGTGCAGTCCTCAGAGATACAAAGGCCTTTACAACATCCAGAGGGCCTTTTGTCTTTCCTTCTGTCTTTTTGAGTGAGTTTTGTTTTTTCCTGATTTGCTTTCCAAAGTCTTGCCAGGCTACTTGCGTGACTAGAAGGAGCGAAAAAAGTGAGTCTTCAAAACCCATTGGCACGCGATCCCTAATCTATTTTTGGAGCACGCTCCTTTTTTCTCTCAACTTTAGACACACATGGAAAAAAAAACAGCCAGGGGAAGAGAGCCAATTGTAGGGTTGAAGGGGTCTGGTTCTCATTTCAGGCCGCCCTGCTTCCCTGTCTTGCCCTGCCAGAGTGAGAGCGAATGCAGTGAGGAGAGAGAGGCAGGCAGGCGGGCGGCTCGGGAGGTGAGCAACTGCGGCCCGGGCTCCAGGCCTGCCACTCAGACACTGTCACTTAGCAACCACCTGCGGCTGGTTCTCGTTAGTGGCTCCAGCTGCTTGTATTTCAGACTTCCACGCTTTGCTGTATTTTGATTCATTTCTTTTCTCTCTTTTGAAGGAAAGGAGTTTGCTGTGATGAAAATATGATGCTTGGTGTGCCTCAATCACTCGCAATTCATTTTCATTAACTAGAGTCTGCCTTGGCTACTGGGTCCAAAGCTGACAAGGGCTAATTGATGACAATACTTATGATTTTGAACTCATGGACACTATTCTGTGGTCAAGTATAGTCATCTAGCATATTTCTCAGTTTGACTCAATGAGAAATTGAAAACAGTGCAGATTATGTTGAATGAAAAAACAGTGTAAGATCTTTTAGAGGTCACTGTTTCTTTGTGTGTTTGAAGTAAACAACAGTTTTTGATAAAGCACTTGAATGACTGAGGAAAGGCATATTTGTGAGTCGGAAACTCTGAATTGTAGAAGATTCATGAGGTGGACGGAGTGTGTCAGTTTGAAACACTGTGGAAACATTGATCTATAAAAGGTATTATAAAATCTATATATAGAGCTCACTGGGCAAAAAGCAAATCTATAGTGAATTATAATAAATAATTTTGCATGCTTATTTTAATTTTACATGCTGTATATTCAAGTTGTGATGTATGAAACACCTGATAAGGACAATTCACACTGCGACAACAGATGCAGACAAACAGCAACAGACACACTCACTGGGTTTTGTCAGATCAGTGTGATACCCCTGTTGGTGTCTGCTTGTTTTCACACCGACCAATGCCAACAGACTTAAAGAAATCGTCATTTCTTGAGTATTGGAATGTCTGAGAAGTGACACTTGGATGGCTGTCGTCGTTGGTCTACATGTGTCAGTGCGGTGTGAATTGGCCTGTAGACAGCAAGTGTAAAGTAATCACGCAATATTCGGGCTTTACTTAATGTTGCACAAACATTTACTTAAGACCATCTGTAACTTACTGATAGAAATGATGGGATGCATTTTATTTTGCATTCACAGCCTCTAACGTACACACACAAAAAAGGAAATGTTTTCAGCATACTTTTAAAAATTGTACAACGTTTTTAAAGGGGTCCTATGATGTTGCTAAAAAGAACATTATTTTGTGTATTTGGTGTAATGAAATGTGTTTATGCGGTTTAAGGTTATTTTCCACATACTGTACATTATTGTTTCTCCTCTATGCCCCCGCCTTTCTGAAACGCATCATTTTTTACAATAAATCATTCTAAAAAAACGAGGTGTGCTCTGATTGGCCAGGTATCCAGTGCTTTGTGATTGGCCGAATGCCTCAAGCGTGTGACGGAAATGTTAAGCCCCTATACTGTGATGCGTGTCCCATCAGAACACCAGCGCCTCAGGACAAAAACAATATAACCCATTACAAATGAGCCATTGCATCCAGTGGGGACATAATTATGGGTCATAATGACTTGTACTGTGTTTTTACATGTTGCGTTGCGTTGCATCACGCAACAAGCGCTACTCTACACCAGCGGTTCTCAATTCCAGTCCTCGTGCCCCCCAGCTCTGCATATTTTGCATGTCTCTTTGTTAAAGCACCTGATTCAGATAACCAGGTCATTAGAAGTGAGTTCTGTGCATGAACTGTGTTCCCACTGACATGGTCCCTACACAGTGTTCAGTGCTCCCTACTCCCTGAGCAGGGGAAATCTGTTGAAGTTTACTTCACTTCGGAACATTCATTCACGGATTTGCACTGCGCAACATCTTCAGACATGGACAAGTGTGACATCATATACCTCTGTAAATAAATACAATTTAAATTTGCATCTTGCACACTTCAATGCACTTTGAATGGAACATATACGTTCACCTCGAAGTGGAATCATGGCGGAATATCCTGTGATGTCCACTTCGCAGGGCACTTACGTTTCAATAGAACAAACGTCTGACGAGATAAGAGAAACATACAAAATGTGAAGAGCAGGGGGTCGCGAGTACTGGAATTGAGAACTGCTATTCTACACTGCTCAAAACTTGCGTTTGAGTCATCAGTGGCAAATCCTGTAAAGACTGTAAACGTACTTACAGTCTGTGAGTCAGAACAGCTGGCACCTTAGTCTTCTCTCCCAGGTTCAGGAAACAGTCCTCTGTAAAATGTGCTGCACACACCTGAATATTTGGACTGTTCTGGAACAGTGTTGTAAATACAGCTTAACCACTAATTTCTTCTTTTGGAAGGCCAAACAAAGTATTTTCGCTTTCACATCGAAAAAGCGTCTCCATGACATGGCGCCGGCGGCAGCAGTGAGAAACAAAGTTACGCCTTCTTTCTTTGTGTGAACATTTGGGTGGCGTTATGCAAATCTTCCCACATCGTGACGTAGACATGTGGGGGCGTGTTAGAATGAGACGTTTTAGGGGGGTGTTGTCGACTCTAAACTTTTATAAAAAACATCTATTTGGGTTTGAGACTTTAGTCTTTACAACTTTACAGATCATCTTTGTGAACCAAAAACTTGTAACACTCCAAAGACAAAGGAAAACTTGAAATCGCATCATATGACCCCTTTAAAAGTTAATAAAGTTTGCTATCCAACCTTTCCACTACTATCTGGTTAATGATATTTTAATATTTGTGTTTAGCATTACTGATAGAAATGCACTTCTTTTTTTTTTTCACCCACCATCCACCATGACTCTTTCAGAACAGACCTGCCACCCATTTTTAGGTCACGACCCACTAGTTGAGAACCACTGTGCTGAATGATAGAAACCACTCCTCAGTTTTCTTATGGCAAAAATTAACTTTTCAAATGTGTTTCCTTTCATAAACACACTTTAGGTTCAGTTAAGGTGCTCTCTGATGACTTGTAAAAACGTTTGCTTGATTAATTTGATTAAGTTGCAGCAACCGGTAGGCTACGTGTGGCGAGCCACGGAGGCTGCGTTGCATATATCAGCAATTGGCATAATACAAAAACAAATTATCGGGTGGAATAATAAACTTTACAGTCCTGTACTTACCTGTATGTCCCCAGAGGACCATTTATATATATATATATATTTTTTTTTTAGAAATGAAAATTATTTTAGAGAAAATATGAATTATGAATGAAATATGATTTATTTTTTTTCAC